>NW_025920023.1:20000-23144 GCF_905147765.1 Vanessa atalanta | reverse complement strand
AGAGCTCGTTGCGTTCGTTAGATTATTTTTTAATTTTTTTATAGAGATTCAATACATTTATGTCAGGATATTTTTTTAAAGATAATTTCTATTTATTTATTACTTCATTATACATATTTTAAGGTATCAAGACTGATATGAAACTTAAAAATTATATTATTAACATTATTTACGCATTCGTAA
The DNA here is from genome assembly GCF_905147765.1 of Vanessa atalanta. Lineage (NCBI taxonomy): Eukaryota > Metazoa > Arthropoda > Insecta > Lepidoptera > Nymphalidae > Vanessa > Vanessa atalanta. Next base: position 22,961 of record NW_025920023.1, on the reverse strand, counting down.
ATCGCGTCATGTTCTTTATTATTATTATTATTATTATATTTATTCGTCATCGTCATAATTATTATTTTAATTATAAAATATAATAATTTTAATTATAAATTTTTTTTTTTCGATAAACGAATACCGGTGAAATTTAAATAAACGAAGATACAACTTTCTTTGTTGTTGTTGTTGTTGTTTTTTTTTTTTTTTCTTTTTTTTTTATTGTTGTTGTTGTTGTTGTTGTTGTTGTTGTTGTTGTCGTTGTTGTTGCATTGACGTTGCATAATATCATATAATCATATACTATCTATAAAAATATAGAACAAAATAATCGAAGTTTGGAGATTTTGGAGGGTTTGGGGTGTCAGTTGGGGGGGAGGGGGTTGGGGGGGGGGGGGGGGGGGTTGGTGCGTGTTCTGGGGTTCGTCGTCTTATGATATCAGATCGAATATGAGAAACATAATAAAATAATAATAATAATAAAAAAAAAAATACATTCCGTTCGAACGAGCCGAATGTCATACTCATCGTCAGGCATATATATGGAGTAGTGACGGTTCGAACGTCGAACATTCAAAAATTGATGTTAGACGCGAAGTGACCGGATCAGTACTCTTGTATAACGAAAAAAATGTTATTATCGTTTTCATTTGTCGTCTTTGTTGCGTGTCTTCTGGCGTGTCTCTCGATTCGTCGTATCGCGTTATATTATACTTTACGTAGTGTAACAACCAAGTATGTACGTACGATTCGTCTCGACCGCTGGGGATATTCACTGACACACGTGAAAATGATAAAAAGATTCTTTTTCGTTCTGTAAAACTGTGCCGACCGACGGACGCACGTAGATCTCTCTGCCTCATGCGCTCTTCCTCTTATCGTCGTCGTCGTCGCTCTCGCTACAATCTATCCTCATGGAATAAATGTTGATTCATTGTAGTCGATCTGCGACGTCGCGACGATATGAGAAAACGTTAGAGACGGAGTTCTTAAAAGATTCAGTGTATTCGTATAGTGTGTATAATTTTTATATTATATATGAACGGTCGTTTCTAAAATTCTTTTTGTTAATTTTTACATTTATCATGTACAAAAAATACACAACCCGAGTATCGGTACGATCACTCAAACACCGGGCGTCGATCCCAATGTTTTACGATAATAATCGTTGAACAATACATACGTACACGTCGTGTGCGAAGTGTTATTTTGAAAAAAAAACTCGATCTCGTTTAGAACGTTCGAATTCGTGACCGTTATGTGTCATTATGTGAAGACGCCTCCGCCGCCGCCGCCGCCGCCGCCGCTGTCGTCGCGTTATATATTATAGCGCACGCACGCGCGCGCGCGTGCTTAAAGCGCGTTTGTGTCTCATATAAATTTTTATAAGAGTCAACCGTTAAAATCTATCGCGTCTAACGCGATCGACGATACGGTGAGACGCTCGTTTCATACTGTGCGTATATTGTACATGCATGCATAAGTTTGTGTGTATTTTATATGCGAATATGAAACGAGAAGAGTAATTGACGACTTCAACAAGTCTCGGTTAGCTCCCTGGTTGATCCTGCCAGTAGTTATATGCTTGTCTCAAAGATTAAGCCATGCATGTCTCAGTGCAAGCCGTATTAAGGCGATACCGCGAATGGCTCAATATATCAGTTTTGGTTCCTTAGATCTTACTCAGTTACTTGGATAACTGTGGTAATTCTAGAGCTAATACATGCAATCAGAACTCTGACCAGTGATGGGATGAGTGCTTTTATTAGATCAAAACCAATCGACGGAGGGCGTCTCGTCCGAAGTCGTTAATTTTGATGAATCTGGATAACTTTTGCCGATCGCATGGTCCAGTACCGGCGACGCATCTTTCAAATGTCTGCCTTATCAACTTTCGATGGTAGTTTCTGCGACTACCATGGTTGTCACGGGTAACGGGGAATCAGGGTTCGATTCCGGAGAGGGAGCCTGAGAAACGGCTACCACATCCAAGGAAGGCAGCAGGCGCGCAAATTACCCACTCCCGGCACGGGGAGGTAGTGACGAAAAATAACGATACGGGACTCTTTCGAGGCCTCGTAATCGGAATGAGTACACTTTAAATATTTTAACGAGGAACAATTGGAGGGCAAGTCTGGTGCCAGCAGCCGCGGTAATTCCAGCTCCAATAGCGTATACTAAAATTGTTGCGGTTAAAAAGCTCGTAGTTGCATTTGTGCGCCGCGCTGTCGGTGCACCGCATCCGCGGTGATACTGACACGTCTGCGGAGCATATCGTCGGTGAGCCGGCGGTAAAACGCCGGTTCAATATCAAAATCCTATCGCGGTGCTCTTCAGTGAGTGTCGAGATGGGCCGACAATTTTACTTTGAACAAATTAGAGTGCTCAAAGCGGGCTCAAAATGCCGCTTGAATATTTCGTGCATGGAATAATAGAATATGATCTCGGTTCTATTTTGTTGGTTTTCAGAACTCCGAGGTAATGATTAATAGGGATAACTGGGGGCATTCGTATTGCGACGTTAGAGGTGAAATTCTTGGATCGTCGCAAGACGAACATCAGCGAAAGCATTTGCCAAAGGTGTTTTCATCAATCAAGAACGAAAGTTAGAGGTTCGAAGGCGATTAGATACCGCCCTAGTTCTAACCGTAAATATGTCATCTAGCGATCCGCCGACGTTACTACAATGGCTCGGCGGGCAGCTTCCGGGAAACCAAAGATTTTGGACTCCGGGGGGAGTATGGTTGCAAAGCTGAAACTTAAAGGAATTGACGGAAGGGCACCACCAGGAGTGGAGCCTGCGGCTTAATTTGACTCAACACGGGAAATCTCACCAGGCCCGGACACCGGAAGGATTGACAGATTAATAGCTCTTTCTTGATTCGGTGGGTGGTGGTGCATGGCCGTTCTTAGTTGGTGGAGCGATTTGTCTGGTTAATTCCGGTAACGAACGAGACTCTAGCCTGCTAAATAGGCGTC
>NW_025920023.1:10000-12500 GCF_905147765.1 Vanessa atalanta | reverse complement strand
CAAGTATGTACGTACGATTCGTCTCGACCGCTGGGGATATTCACTGACACACGTGAAAATGATAAAAAGATTCTTTTTCGTTCTGTAAAACTGTGCCGACCGACGGACGCACGTAGATCTCTCTGCCTCATGCGCTCTTCCTCTTATCGTCGTCGTCGTCGCTCTCGCTACAATCTATCCTCATGGAATAAATGTTGATTCATTGTAGTCGATCTGCGACGTCGCGACGATATGAGAAAACGTTAGAGACGGAGTTCTTAAAAGATTCAGTGTATTCGTATAGTGTGTATAATTTTTATATTATATATGAACGGTCGTTTCTAAAATTCTTTTTGTTAATTTTTACATTTATCATGTACAAAAAATACACAACCCGAGTATCGGTACGATCACTCAAACACCGGGCGTCGATCCCAATGTTTTACGATAATAATCGTTGAACAATACATACGTACACGTCGTGTGCGAAGTGTTATTTTGAAAAAAAAACTCGATCTCGTTTAGAACGTTCGAATTCGTGACCGTTATGTGTCATTATGTGAAGACGCCTCCGCCGCCGCCGCCGCCGCCGCCGCTGTCGTCGCGTTATATATTATAGCGCACGCGCGCGCGCGCGCGTGCTTAAAGCGCGTTTGTGTCTCATATAAATTTTTATAAGAGTCAACCGTTAAAATCTATCGCGTCTAACGCGATCGACGATACGGTGAGACGCTCGTTTCATACTGTGCGTATATTGTACATGCATGCATAAGTTTGTGTGTATTTTATATGCGAATATGAAACGAGAAGAGTAATTGACGACTTCAACAAGTCTCGGTTAGCTCCCTGGTTGATCCTGCCAGTAGTTATATGCTTGTCTCAAAGATTAAGCCATGCATGTCTCAGTGCAAGCCGTATTAAGGCGATACCGCGAATGGCTCAATATATCAGTTTTGGTTCCTTAGATCTTACTCAGTTACTTGGATAACTGTGGTAATTCTAGAGCTAATACATGCAATCAGAACTCTGACCAGTGATGGGATGAGTGCTTTTATTAGATCAAAACCAATCGACGGAGGGCGTCTCGTCCGAAGTCGTTAATTTTGATGAATCTGGATAACTTTTGCCGATCGCATGGTCCAGTACCGGCGACGCATCTTTCAAATGTCTGCCTTATCAACTTTCGATGGTAGTTTCTGCGACTACCATGGTTGTCACGGGTAACGGGGAATCAGGGTTCGATTCCGGAGAGGGAGCCTGAGAAACGGCTACCACATCCAAGGAAGGCAGCAGGCGCGCAAATTACCCACTCCCGGCACGGGGAGGTAGTGACGAAAAATAACGATACGGGACTCTTTCGAGGCCTCGTAATCGGAATGAGTACACTTTAAATATTTTAACGAGGAACAATTGGAGGGCAAGTCTGGTGCCAGCAGCCGCGGTAATTCCAGCTCCAATAGCGTATACTAAAATTGTTGCGGTTAAAAAGCTCGTAGTTGCATTTGTGCGCCGCGCTGTCGGTGCACCGCATCCGCGGTGATACTGACACGTCTGCGGAGCATATCGTCGGTGAGCCGGCGGTAAAACGCCGGTTCAATATCAAAATCCTATCGCGGTGCTCTTCAGTGAGTGTCGAGATGGGCCGACAATTTTACTTTGAACAAATTAGAGTGCTCAAAGCGGGCTCAAAATGCCGCTTGAATATTTCGTGCATGGAATAATAGAATATGATCTCGGTTCTATTTTGTTGGTTTTCAGAACTCCGAGGTAATGATTAATAGGGATAACTGGGGGCATTCGTATTGCGACGTTAGAGGTGAAATTCTTGGATCGTCGCAAGACGAACATCAGCGAAAGCATTTGCCAAAGGTGTTTTCATCAATCAAGAACGAAAGTTAGAGGTTCGAAGGCGATTAGATACCGCCCTAGTTCTAACCGTAAATATGTCATCTAGCGATCCGCCGACGTTACTACAATGGCTCGGCGGGCAGCTTCCGGGAAACCAAAGATTTTGGACTCCGGGGGGAGTATGGTTGCAAAGCTGAAACTTAAAGGAATTGCCGGAAGGGCACCACCAGGAGTGGAGCCTGCGGCTTAATTTGACTCAACACGGGAAATCTCACCAGGCCCGGACACCGGAAGGATTGACAGATTAATAGCTCTTTCTTGATTCGGTGGGTGGTGGTGCATGGCCGTTCTTAGTTGGTGGAGCGATTTGTCTGGTTAATTCCGGTAACGAACGAGACTCTAGCCTGCTAAATAGGCGTCGTCATTTAGGTGTGCTCGATTTCGGTCGAGCAACTCACTGGCGGCGTATTAAAATTCTTCTTAGAGGGACCGGCGGCTTCGAGCCGCACGAGATTGAGCAATAACAGGTCTGTGATGCCCTTAGATGTCCTGGGCCGCACGCGCGCTACACTGAAGGAATCAGCATGTTCTCCCTGGCCTAGAGGCCCGGGCAACCCGTTGAAACTCCTTCGTGCTGGGGATTGGGGTTTGCAATTATCCCCCATAAACGAGG
>NW_025920023.1:0-2500 GCF_905147765.1 Vanessa atalanta | reverse complement strand
TTAAAAGATTCAGTGTATTCGTATAGTGTGTATAATTTTTATATTATATATGAACGGTCGTTTCTAAAATTCTTTTTGTTAATTTTACATTTATCATGTACAAAAAATACACAACCCGAGTATCGGTACGATCACTCAAACACCGGGCGTCGATCCCAATGTTTTACGATAATAATCGTTGAACAATACATACGTACACGTCGTGTGCGAAGTGTTATTTTGAAAAAAAAACTCGATCTCGTTTAGAACGTTCGAATTCGTGACCGTTATGTGTCATTATGTGAAGACGCCTCCGCCGCCGCCGCCGCCGCCGCCGCTGTCGTCGCGTTATATATTATAGCGCACGCACGCGCGCGCGCGTGCTTAAAGCGCGTTTGTGTCTCATATAAATTTTTATAAGAGTCAACCGTTAAAATCTATCGCGTCTAACGCGATCGACGATACGGTGAGACGCTCGTTTCATACTGTGCGTATATTGTACATGCATGCATAAGTTTGTGTGTATTTTATATGCGAATATGAACGAGAAGAGTAATTGACGACTTCAACAAGTCTCGGTTAGCTCCCTGGTTGATCCTGCCAGTAGTTATATGCTTGTCTCAAAGATTAAGCCATGCATGTCTCAGTGCAAGCCGTATTAAGGCGATACCGCGAATGGCTCAATATATCAGTTTGGTTCCTTAGATCTTACTCAGTACTTGGATAACTGTGGTAATTCTAGAGCTAATACATGCAATCAGACTCTGACCAGTGATGGGATGAGTGCTTTATTAGATCAAAACCAATCGACGGAGGGCGTCTCGTCCGAAGTCGTTAATTTTGATGAATCTGGATAACTTTTGCCGATCGCATGGTCCAGTACCGGCGACGCATCTTTCAAATGTCTGCCTTATCAACTTTCGATGGTAGTTTCTGCGACTACCATGGTTGTCACGGGTAACGGGGAATCAGGGTTCGATTCCGGAGAGGGAGCCTGAGAAACGGCTACCACATCCAGGAAGGCAGCAGGCGCGCCAAATTACCCCCCCCCGGCCCGGGAGGTAGTGACGAAAAATAACGATACGGGACTCTTTCGAGGCCTCGTAATCGGAATGAGTACACTTTAATATTTTAACGAGGAACAATTGGAGGGCAAGTCTGGTGCCAGCAGCCGCGGTAATTCCAGCTCCAATAGCGTATACTAAAATTGTTGCGGTTAAAAAGCTCGTAGTTGCATTTGTGCGCCGCGCTGTCGGTGCACCGCATCCGCGGTGATACTGACACGTCTGCGGAGCATATCGTCGGTGAGCCGGCGGTAAAACGCCGGTTCAATATCAAAATCCTATCGCGGTGCTCTTCAGTGAGTGTCGAGATGGGCCGACAATTTTACTTTGAACAAATTAGAGTGCTCAAAGCGGGCTCAAAATGCCGCTTGAATATTCGTGCATGGAATAATAGAATATGATCTCGGTTCTATTTTGTTGGTTTTCAGAACTCCGAGGTAATGATTAATAGGGATAACTGGGGGCATTCGTATTGCGACGTTAGAGGTGAAATTCTTGGATCGTCGCAAGACGAACATCAGCGAAAGCATTTGCCAAAGGTGTTTTCATCAATCAAGAACGAAAGTTAGAGGTTCGAAGGCGATTAGATACCGCCCTAGTTCTAACCGTAAATATGTCATCTAGCGATCCGCCGACGTTACAACAATGGCTCGGCGGGCAGCTTCCGGAAACCAAAGATTTTGGACTCCGGGGGAGTATGGTTGCAAAGCTGAAACTTAAAGGAATTGACGGAAGGGCACCACCAGGAGTGGAGCCTGCGGCTTAATTTGACTCAACACGGGAAATCTCACCAGGCCCGGACACCGGAAGGATTGACAGATTAATAGCTCTTTCTTGATTCGGTGGGTGGTGGTGCATGGCCGTTCTTAGTTGGTGGAGCGATTTGTCTGGTTAATTCCGGTAACGAACGAGGACTCTAGCCTGCTAAATAGGCGTCGTCATTTAGGTGTGCTCGATTTCGGTCGAGCAACTCACTGGCGGCGTATTAAAATTCTTCTTAGAGGGACCGGCGGCTTCGAGCCGCACGAGATTGAGCAATAACAGGTCTGTGATGCCCTTAGATGTCCTGGGCCGCACGCGCGCTACACTGAAGGAATCAGCATGTTCTCCCTGGCCTAGAGGCCCGGCAACCCGTTGAAACTCCTTCGTGCTGGGGATTGGGGTTTGCAATTATCCCCCATAACGAGGAATTCCTAGTAAGCGCGAGTCATAAGCTCGCGTTGATTACGTCCCTGCCCTTTGTACACACCGCCCGTCGCTACTACCGATTGAATGATTTAGTGAGGTCTTCGGACCGACACGCGGTGGCTTCACGGCCGTCGGCGTTGCTGGGAAGTTGACCAAACTTGATCATTTAGAGGAAGTAAAGTCGTAACAGGTTTCCGTAGGGGAACCTGCGGAAGGATCATTAACGTAAATTATCAATCTCGAAAGAGTGCGATATGAACGATAATAAA
>NW_025920022.1:0-24199 GCF_905147765.1 Vanessa atalanta | reverse complement strand
GGTTTTCGACCGATAACTCTCGAACGGATAGGCCGATCCGGGAGATTGAAATGTCAACGGATGCAGAGCAGAGGGCCCCACAATCGCGCCGAACACGGAAAAAGATCGAAACAATAATAAAAAAGATATAAACGAAAAACTTAAAATAGCTTAAAACAGACAAAAACGGGAGATATAAGTAAGTTAAAAGTGGAATTATAATTTTAATAGTGAGAACTGAGTGAGGTATTTTTTTCAGATTTTTACGACAAGAAATGGAGAAAAAATTTTGAAAAATGTACTTCGAATATTTAGAGTTTCGGATCGCTTAAGAAGACTTTCAAGAGCGATCCGATTCTTATAGCGAATAATCGATACAGATTCTGTTTGTAAAAATTAATAGCTCCGGAACGGAGACGCCGATCCGGGAGTGAGATGTCTCGATGGATGCAGGGCAGAGGGCCCTACAAAAGCGCCAAAGAGCAAAACAAGATAAGATTACAAATGAACGAATTAAAAATAAAAAACAGAAAAATATAATGAAAAAAAGTGAGAAATTTTTCGGTTTTCGACCGATAACTCTCGAACGGATAGGCCGATCCGGGAGATTGAAATGTCAACGGATGCAGAGCAGAGGGCCCCACAATCGCGCCGAACACGGAAAAAAGATCGAAACAATAATAAAAAAGATATAAACGAAAAACTTAAAAATAGCTTAAAAACAGACAAAAACGGGAGATATAAGTAAGTTAAAAGTGGAATTATAATTTTAATAGTGAGAACTGAGTGAGGTATTTTTTTCAGATTTTTACGACAAGAAATGGAGAAAAAATTTTGAAAAATGTACTTCGAATATTTAGAGTTTCGGATCGCTTAAGAAGACTTTCAAGAGCGATCCGATTCTTATAGCGAATAATCGATACAGATTCTGTTTGTAAAAATTAATAGCTCCGGAACGGAGACGCCGATCCGGGAGTGAGATGTCTCGATGGATGCAGGGCAGAGGGCCCTACAAAAGCGCCAAAGAGCAAAACAAGATAAGATTACAAATGAACGAATTAAAAATAAAAAACAGAAAAATATAATGAAAAAAAGTGAGAAATTTTTCGGTTTTCGACCGATAACTCTCGAACGGATAGGCCGATCCGGGAGATTGAAATGTCAACGGATGCAGAGCAGAGGGCCCCACAATCGCGCCGAACACGGAAAAAAGATCGAAACAATAATAAAAAAGATATAAACGAAAAACTTAAAAATAGCTTAAAAACAGACAAAAACGGGAGATATAAGTAAGTTAAAAGTGGAATTATAATTTTAATAGTGAGAACTGAGTGAGGTATTTTTTCAGATTTTTACGACAAGAAATGGAGAAAAAATTTTGAAAAATGTACTTCGAATATTTAGAGTTTCGGATCGCTTAAGAAGACTTTCAAGAGCGATCCGATTCTTATAGCGAATAATCGATACAGATTCTGTTTGTAAAAATTAATAGCTCCGGAACGGAGACGCCGATCCGGGAGTGAGATGTCTCGATGGATGCAGGGCAGAGGGCCCTACAAAAGCGCCAAAGAGCAAAACAAGATAAGATTACAAATGAACGAATTAAAAATAAAAAACAGAAAAATATAATGAAAAAAAGTGAGAAATTTTTCGGTTTTCGACCGATAACTCTCGAACGGATAGGCCGATCCGGGAGATTGAAATGTCAACGGATGCAGAGCAGAGGGCCCCACAATCGCGCCGAACACGGAAAAAAGATCGAAACAATAATAAAAAAGATATAAACGAAAAACTTAAAAATAGCTTAAAAACAGACAAAAACGGGAGATATAAGTAAGTTAAAAGTGGAATTATAATTTTAATAGTGAGAACTGAGTGAGGTATTTTTTTCAGATTTTTACGACAAGAAATGGAGAAAAAATTTTGAAAAATGTACTTCGAATATTTAGAGTTTCGGATCGCTTAAGAAGACTTTCAAGAGCGATCCGATTCTTATAGCGAATAATCGATACAGATTCTGTTTGTAAAAATTAATAGCTCCGGAACGGAGACGCCGATCCGGGAGTGAGATGTCTCGATGGATGCAGGGCAGAGGGCCCTACAAAAGCGCCAAAGAGCAAAACAAGATAAGATTACAAATGAACGAATTAAAAATAAAAAACAGAAAAATATAATGAAAAAAAGTGAGAAATTTTTCGGTTTTCGACCGATAACTCTCGAACGGATAGGCCGATCCGGGAGATTGAAATGTCAACGGATGCAGAGCAGAGGGCCCCACAATCGCGCCGAACACGGAAAAAAGATCGAAACAATAATAAAAAAGATATAAACGAAAAACTTAAAAATAGCTTAAAAACAGACAAAAACGGGAGATATAAGTAAGTTAAAAGTGGAATTATAATTTTAATAGTGAGAACTGAGTGAGGTATTTTTTTCAGATTTTTACGACAAGAAATGGAGAAAAAATTTTGAAAAATGTACTTCGAATATTTAGAGTTTCGGATCGCTTAAGAAGACTTTCAAGAGCGATCCGATTCTTATAGCGAATAATCGATACAGATTCTGTTTGTAAAAATTAATAGCTCCGGAACGGAGACGCCGATCCGGGAGTGAGATGTCTCGATGGATGCAGGGCAGAGGGCCCTACAAAAGCGCCAAAGAGCAAAACAAGATAAGATTACAAATGAACGAATTAAAAATAAAAAACAGAAAAATATAATGAAAAAAAGTGAGAAATTTTTCGGTTTTCGACCGATAACTCTCGAACGGATAGGCCGATCCGGGAGATTGAATGTCAACGGATGCAGAGCAGAGGGCCCCACAATCGCGCCGAACACGGAAAAAAGATCGAAACAATAATAAAAAAGATATAAACGAAAAACTTAAAAATAGCTTAAAAACAGACAAAAACGGGAGATATAAGTAAGTTAAAAGTGGAATTATAATTTTAATAGTGAGAACTGAGTGAGGTATTTTTTTCAGATTTTACGACAAGAAATGGAGAAAAAATTTTGAAAAATGTACTTCGAATATTTAGAGTTTCGGATCGCTTAAGAAGACTTTCAAGAGCGATCCGATTCTTATAGCGAATAATCGATACAGATTCTGTTTGTAAAAATTAATAGCTCCGGAACGGAGACGCCGATCCGGGAGTGAGATGTCTCGATGGATGCAGGGCAGAGGGCCCTACAAAAGCGCCAAAGAGCAAAACAAGATAAGATTACAAATGAACGAATTAAAAATAAAAAACAGAAAAATATAATGAAAAAAAGTGAGAAATTTTTCGGTTTTCGACCGATAACTCTCGAACGGATAGGCCGATCCGGGAGATTGAAATGTCAACGGATGCAGAGCAGAGGGCCCCACAATCGCGCCGAACACGGAAAAAAGATCGAAACAATAATAAAAAAGATATAAACGAAAAACTTAAAAATAGCTTAAAAACAGACAAAAACGGGAGATATAAGTAAGTTAAAAGTGGAATTATAATTTTAATAGTGAGAACTGAGTGAGGTATTTTTTTCAGATTTTTACGACAAGAAATGGAGAAAAAATTTTGAAAAATGTACTTCGAATATTTAGAGTTTCGGATCGCTTAAGAAGACTTTCAAGAGCGATCCGATTCTTATAGCGAATAATCGATACAGATTCTGTTTGTAAAAATTAATAGCTCCGGAACGGAGACGCCGATCCGGGAGTGAGATGTCTCGATGGATGCAGGGCAGAGGGCCCTACAAAAGCGCCAAAGAGCAAAACAAGATAAGATTACAAATGAACGAATTAAAAATAAAAAACAGAAAAATATAATGAAAAAAAGTGAGAAATTTTTCGGTTTTCGACCGATAACTCTCGAACGGATAGGCCGATCCGGGAGATTGAAATGTCAACGGATGCAGAGCAGAGGGCCCCACAATCGCGCCGAACACGGAAAAAAGATCGAAACAATAATAAAAAAGATATAAACGAAAAACTTAAAAATAGCTTAAAAACAGACAAAAACGGGAGATATAAGTAAGTTAAAAGTGGAATTATAATTTTAATAGTGAGAACTGAGTGAGGTATTTTTTTCAGATTTTTACGACAAGAAATGGAGAAAAAATTTTGAAAAATGTACTTCGAATATTTAGAGTTTCGGATCGCTTAAGAAGACTTTCAAGAGCGATCCGATTCTTATAGCGAATAATCGATACAGATTCTGTTTGTAAAAATTAATAGCTCCGGAACGGAGACGCCGATCCGGGAGTGAGATGTCTCGATGGATGCAGGGCAGAGGGCCCTACAAAAGCGCCAAAGAGCAAAACAAGATAAGATTACAAATGAACGAATTAAAAATAAAAAACAGAAAAATATAATGAAAAAAAGTGAGAAATTTTTCGGTTTTCGACCGATAACTCTCGAACGGATAGGCCGATCCGGGAGATTGAAATGTCAACGGATGCAGAGCAGAGGGCCCCACAATCGCGCCGAACACGGAAAAAAGATCGAAACAATAATAAAAAAGATATAAACGAAAAACTTAAAAATAGCTTAAAAACAGACAAAAACGGGAGATATAAGTAAGTTAAAAGTGGAATTATAATTTTAATAGTGAGAACTGAGTGAGGTATTTTTTTCAGATTTTTACGACAAGAAATGGAGAAAAAATTTTGAAAAATGTACTTCGAATATTTAGAGTTTCGGATCGCTTAAGAAGACTTTCAAGAGCGATCCGATTCTTATAGCGAATAATCGATACAGATTCTGTTTGTAAAAATTAATAGCTCCGGAACGGAGACGCCGATCCGGGAGTGAGATGTCTCGATGGATGCAGGGCAGAGGGCCCTACAAAAGCGCCAAAGAGCAAAACAAGATAAGATTACAAATGAACGAATTAAAAATAAAAAACAGAAAAATATAATGAAAAAAAGTGAGAAATTTTTCGGTTTTCGACCGATAACTCTCGAACGGATAGGCCGATCCGGGAGATTGAAATGTCAACGGATGCAGAGCAGAGGGCCCCACAATCGCGCCGAACACGGAAAAAAGATCGAAACAATAATAAAAAAGATATAAACGAAAAACTTAAAAATAGCTTAAAAACAGACAAAAACGGGAGATATAAGTAAGTTAAAAGTGGAATTATAATTTTAATAGTGAGAACTGAGTGAGGTATTTTTTTCAGATTTTTACGACAAGAAATGGAGAAAAAATTTTGAAAAATGTACTTCGAATATTTAGAGTTTCGGATCGCTTAAGAAGACTTTCAAGAGCGATCCGATTCTTATAGCGAATAATCGATACAGATTCTGTTTGTAAAAATTAATAGCTCCGGAACGGAGACGCCGATCCGGGAGTGAGATGTCTCGATGGATGCAGGGCAGAGGGCCCTACAAAAGCGCCAAAGAGCAAAACAAGATAAGATTACAAATGAACGAATTAAAAATAAAAAACAGAAAAATATAATGAAAAAAAGTGAGAAATTTTTCGGTTTTCGACCGATAACTCTCGAACGGATAGGCCGATCCGGGAGATTGAAATGTCAACGGATGCAGAGCAGAGGGCCCCACAATCGCGCCGAACACGGAAAAAAGATCGAAACAATAATAAAAAAGATATAAACGAAAAACTTAAAAATAGCTTAAAAACAGACAAAAACGGGAGATATAAGTAAGTTAAAAGTGGAATTATAATTTTAATAGTGAGAACTGAGTGAGGTATTTTTTTCAGATTTTTACGACAAGAAATGGAGAAAAAATTTTGAAAAATGTACTTCGAATATTTAGAGTTTCGGATCGCTTAAGAAGACTTTCAAGAGCGATCCGATTCTTATAGCGAATAATCGATACAGATTCTGTTTGTAAAAATTAATAGCTCCGGAACGGAGACGCCGATCCGGGAGTGAGATGTCTCGATGGATGCAGGGCAGAGGGCCCTACAAAAGCGCCAAAGAGCAAAACAAGATAAGATTACAAATGAACGAATTAAAAATAAAAAACAGAAAAATATAATGAAAAAAAGTGAGAAATTTTTCGGTTTTCGACCGATAACTCTCGAACGGATAGGCCGATCCGGGAGATTGAAATGTCAACGGATGCAGAGCAGAGGGCCCCACAATCGCGCCGAACACGGAAAAAAGATCGAAACAATAATAAAAAAGATATAAACGAAAAACTTAAAAATAGCTTAAAAACAGACAAAAACGGGAGATATAAGTAAGTTAAAAGTGGAATTATAATTTTAATAGTGAGAACTGAGTGAGGTATTTTTTTCAGATTTTTACGACAAGAAATGGAGAAAAAATTTTGAAAAATGTACTTCGAATATTTAGAGTTTCGGATCGCTTAAGAAGACTTTCAAGAGCGATCCGATTCTTATAGCGAATAATCGATACAGATTCTGTTTGTAAAAATTAATAGCTCCGGAACGGAGACGCCGATCCGGGAGTGAGATGTCTCGATGGATGCAGGGCAGAGGGCCCTACAAAAGCGCCAAAGAGCAAAACAAGATAAGATTACAAATGAACGAATTAAAAATAAAAAACAGAAAAATATAATGAAAAAAAGTGAGAAATTTTTCGGTTTTCGACCGATAACTCTCGAACGGATAGGCCGATCCGGGAGATTGAAATGTCAACGGATGCAGAGCAGAGGGCCCCACAATCGCGCCGAACACGGAAAAAAGATCGAAACAATAATAAAAAAGATATAAACGAAAAACTTAAAAATAGCTTAAAAACAGACAAAAACGGGAGATATAAGTAAGTTAAAAGTGGAATTATAATTTTAATAGTGAGAACTGAGTGAGGTATTTTTTTCAGATTTTTACGACAAGAAATGGAGAAAAAATTTTGAAAAATGTACTTCGAATATTTAGAGTTTCGGATCGCTTAAGAAGACTTTCAAGAGCGATCCGATTCTTATAGCGAATAATCGATACAGATTCTGTTTGTAAAAATTAATAGCTCCGGAACGGAGACGCCGATCCGGGAGTGAGATGTCTCGATGGATGCAGGGCAGAGGGCCCTACAAAAGCGCCAAAGAGCAAAACAAGATAAGATTACAAATGAACGAATTAAAAATAAAAAACAGAAAAATATAATGAAAAAAAGTGAGAAATTTTTCGGTTTTCGACCGATAACTCTCGAACGGATAGGCCGATCCGGGAGATTGAAATGTCAACGGATGCAGAGCAGAGGGCCCCACAATCGCGCCGAACACGGAAAAAAGATCGAAACAATAATAAAAAAGATATAAACGAAAAACTTAAAAATAGCTTAAAAACAGACAAAAACGGGAGATATAAGTAAGTTAAAAGTGGAATTATAATTTTAATAGTGAGAACTGAGTGAGGTATTTTTTTCAGATTTTTACGACAAGAAATGGAGAAAAAATTTTGAAAAATGTACTTCGAATATTTAGAGTTTCGGATCGCTTAAGAAGACTTTCAAGAGCGATCCGATTCTTATAGCGAATAATCGATACAGATTCTGTTTGTAAAAATTAATAGCTCCGGAACGGAGACGCCGATCCGGGAGTGAGATGTCTCGATGGATGCAGGGCAGAGGGCCCTACAAAAGCGCCAAAGAGCAAAACAAGATAAGATTACAAATGAACGAATTAAAAATAAAAAACAGAAAAATATAATGAAAAAAAGTGAGAAATTTTTCGGTTTTCGACCGATAACTCTCGAACGGATAGGCCGATCCGGGAGATTGAAATGTCAACGGATGCAGAGCAGAGGGCCCCACAATCGCGCCGAACACGGAAAAAAGATCGAAACAATAATAAAAAAGATATAAACGAAAAACTTAAAAATAGCTTAAAAACAGACAAAAACGGGAGATATAAGTAAGTTAAAAGTGGAATTATAATTTTAATAGTGAGAACTGAGTGAGGTATTTTTTTCAGATTTTTACGACAAGAAATGGAGAAAAAATTTTGAAAAATGTACTTCGAATATTTAGAGTTTCGGATCGCTTAAGAAGACTTTCAAGAGCGATCCGATTCTTATAGCGAATAATCGATACAGATTCTGTTTGTAAAAATTAATAGCTCCGGAACGGAGACGCCGATCCGGGAGTGAGATGTCTCGATGGATGCAGGGCAGAGGGCCCTACAAAAGCGCCAAAGAGCAAAACAAGATAAGATTACAAATGAACGAATTAAAAATAAAAAACAGAAAAATATAATGAAAAAAAGTGAGAAATTTTTCGGTTTTCGACCGATAACTCTCGAACGGATAGGCCGATCCGGGAGATTGAAATGTCAACGGATGCAGAGCAGAGGGCCCCACAATCGCGCCGAACACGGAAAAAAGATCGAAACAATAATAAAAAAGATATAAACGAAAAACTTAAAAATAGCTTAAAAACAGACAAAAACGGGAGATATAAGTAAGTTAAAAGTGGAATTATAATTTTAATAGTGAGAACTGAGTGAGGTATTTTTTTCAGATTTTTACGACAAGAAATGGAGAAAAAATTTTGAAAAATGTACTTCGAATATTTAGAGTTTCGGATCGCTTAAGAAGACTTTCAAGAGCGATCCGATTCTTATAGCGAATAATCGATACAGATTCTGTTTGTAAAAATTAATAGCTCCGGAACGGAGACGCCGATCCGGGAGTGAGATGTCTCGATGGATGCAGGGCAGAGGGCCCTACAAAAGCGCCAAAGAGCAAAACAAGATAAGATTACAAATGAACGAATTAAAAATAAAAAACAGAAAAATATAATGAAAAAAAGTGAGAAATTTTTCGGTTTTCGACCGATAACTCTCGAACGGATAGGCCGATCCGGGAGATTGAAATGTCAACGGATGCAGAGCAGAGGGCCCCACAATCGCGCCGAACACGGAAAAAAGATCGAAACAATAATAAAAAAGATATAAACGAAAAACTTAAAAATAGCTTAAAAACAGACAAAAACGGGAGATATAAGTAAGTTAAAAGTGGAATTATAATTTTAATAGTGAGAACTGAGTGAGGTATTTTTTTCAGATTTTTACGACAAGAAATGGAGAAAAAATTTTGAAAAATGTACTTCGAATATTTAGAGTTTCGGATCGCTTAAGAAGACTTTCAAGAGCGATCCGATTCTTATAGCGAATAATCGATACAGATTCTGTTTGTAAAAATTAATAGCTCCGGAACGGAGACGCCGATCCGGGAGTGAGATGTCTCGATGGATGCAGGGCAGAGGGCCCTACAAAAGCGCCAAAGAGCAAAACAAGATAAGATTACAAATGAACGAATTAAAAATAAAAAACAGAAAAATATAATGAAAAAAAGTGAGAAATTTTTCGGTTTTCGACCGATAACTCTCGAACGGATAGGCCGATCCGGGAGATTGAAATGTCAACGGATGCAGAGCAGAGGGCCCCACAATCGCGCCGAACACGGAAAAAAGATCGAAACAATAATAAAAAAGATATAAACGAAAAACTTAAAAATAGCTTAAAAACAGACAAAAACGGGAGATATAAGTAAGTTAAAAGTGGAATTATAATTTTAATAGTGAGAACTGAGTGAGGTATTTTTTTCAGATTTTTACGACAAGAAATGGAGAAAAAATTTTGAAAAATGTACTTCGAATATTTAGAGTTTCGGATCGCTTAAGAAGACTTTCAAGAGCGATCCGATTCTTATAGCGAATAATCGATACAGATTCTGTTTGTAAAAATTAATAGCTCCGGAACGGAGACGCCGATCCGGGAGTGAGATGTCTCGATGGATGCAGGGCAGAGGGCCCTACAAAAGCGCCAAAGAGCAAAACAAGATAAGATTACAAATGAACGAATTAAAAATAAAAAACAGAAAAATATAATGAAAAAAAGTGAGAAATTTTTCGGTTTTCGACCGATAACTCTCGAACGGATAGGCCGATCCGGGAGATTGAAATGTCAACGGATGCAGAGCAGAGGGCCCCACAATCGCGCCGAACACGGAAAAAAGATCGAAACAATAATAAAAAAGATATAAACGAAAAACTTAAAAATAGCTTAAAAACAGACAAAAACGGGAGATATAAGTAAGTTAAAAGTGGAATTATAATTTTAATAGTGAGAACTGAGTGAGGTATTTTTTTCAGATTTTTACGACAAGAAATGGAGAAAAAATTTTGAAAAATGTACTTCGAATATTTAGAGTTTCGGATCGCTTAAGAAGACTTTCAAGAGCGATCCGATTCTTATAGCGAATAATCGATACAGATTCTGTTTGTAAAAATTAATAGCTCCGGAACGGAGACGCCGATCCGGGAGTGAGATGTCTCGATGGATGCAGGGCAGAGGGCCCTACAAAAGCGCCAAAGAGCAAAACAAGATAAGATTACAAATGAACGAATTAAAAATAAAAAACAGAAAAATATAATGAAAAAAAGTGAGAAATTTTTCGGTTTTCGACCGATAACTCTCGAACGGATAGGCCGATCCGGGAGATTGAAATGTCAACGGATGCAGAGCAGAGGGCCCCACAATCGCGCCGAACACGGAAAAAAGATCGAAACAATAATAAAAAGATATAAACGAAAAACTTAAAAATAGCTTAAAAACAGACAAAAACGGGAGATATAAGTAAGTTAAAAGTGGAATTATAATTTTAATAGTGAGAACTGAGTGAGGTATTTTTTTCAGATTTTTACGACAAGAAATGGAGAAAAAATTTTGAAAAATGTACTTCGAATATTTAGAGTTTCGGATCGCTTAAGAAGACTTTCAAGAGCGATCCGATTCTTATAGCGAATAATCGATACAGATTCTGTTTGTAAAAATTAATAGCTCCGGAACGGAGACGCCGATCCGGGAGTGAGATGTCTCGATGGATGCAGGGCAGAGGGCCCTACAAAAGCGCCAAAGAGCAAAACAAGATAAGATTACAAATGAACGAATTAAAAATAAAAAACAGAAAAATATAATGAAAAAAAAGTGAGAAATTTTTCGGTTTTCGACCGATAACTCTCGAACGGATAGGCCGATCCGGGAGATTGAAATGTCAACGGATGCAGAGCAGAGGGCCCCACAATCGCGCCGAACACGGAAAAAAGATCGAAACAATAATAAAAAAGATATAAACGAAAAACTTAAAAATAGCTTAAAAACAGACAAAAACGGGAGATATAAGTAAGTTAAAAGTGGAATTATAATTTTAATAGTGAGAACTGAGTGAGGTATTTTTTTCAGATTTTTACGACAAGAAATGGAGAAAAAATTTTGAAAAATGTACTTCGAATATTTAGAGTTTCGGATCGCTTAAGAAGACTTTCAAGAGCGATCCGATTCTTATAGCGAATAATCGATACAGATTCTGTTTGTAAAAATTAATAGCTCCGGAACGGAGACGCCGATCCGGGAGTGAGATGTCTCGATGGATGCAGGGCAGAGGGCCCTACAAAAGCGCCAAAGAGCAAAACAAGATAAGATTACAAATGAACGAATTAAAAATAAAAAACAGAAAAATATAATGAAAAAAAGTGAGAAATTTTTCGGTTTTCGACCGATAACTCTCGAACGGATAGGCCGATCCGGGAGATTGAAATGTCAACGGATGCAGAGCAGAGGGCCCCACAATCGCGCCGAACACGGAAAAAAGATCGAAACAATAATAAAAAAGATATAAACGAAAAACTTAAAAATAGCTTAAAAACAGACAAAAACGGGAGATATAAGTAAGTTAAAAGTGGAATTATAATTTTAATAGTGAGAACTGAGTGAGGTATTTTTTTCAGATTTTTACGACAAGAAATGGAGAAAAAATTTTGAAAAATGTACTTCGAATATTTAGAGTTTCGGATCGCTTAAGAAGACTTTCAAGAGCGATCCGATTCTTATAGCGAATAATCGATACAGATTCTGTTTGTAAAAATTAATAGCTCCGGAACGGAGACGCCGATCCGGGAGTGAGATGTCTCGATGGATGCAGGGCAGAGGGCCCTACAAAAGCGCCAAAGAGCAAAACAAGATAAGATTACAAATGAACGAATTAAAAATAAAAAACAGAAAAATATAATGAAAAAAAGTGAGAAATTTTTCGGTTTTCGACCGATAACTCTCGAACGGATAGGCCGATCCGGGAGATTGAAATGTCAACGGATGCAGAGCAGAGGGCCCCACAATCGCGCCGAACACGGAAAAAAGATCGAAACAATAATAAAAAAGATATAAACGAAAAACTTAAAAATAGCTTAAAAACAGACAAAAACGGGAGATATAAGTAAGTTAAAAGTGGAATTATAATTTTAATAGTGAGAACTGAGTGAGGTATTTTTTTCAGATTTTTACGACAAGAAATGGAGAAAAAATTTTGAAAAATGTACTTCGAATATTTAGAGTTTCGGATCGCTTAAGAAGACTTTCAAGAGCGATCCGATTCTTATAGCGAATAATCGATACAGATTCTGTTTGTAAAAATTAATAGCTCCGGAACGGAGACGCCGATCCGGGAGTGAGATGTCTCGATGGATGCAGGGCAGAGGGCCCTACAAAAGCGCCAAAGAGCAAAACAAGATAAGATTACAAATGAACGAATTAAAAATAAAAAACAGAAAAATATAATGAAAAAAAGTGAGAAATTTTTCGGTTTTCGACCGATAACTCTCGAACGGATAGGCCGATCCGGGAGATTGAAATGTCAACGGATGCAGAGCAGAGGGCCCCACAATCGCGCCGAACACGGAAAAAAGATCGAAACAATAATAAAAAAGATATAAACGAAAAACTTAAAAATAGCTTAAAAACAGACAAAAACGGGAGATATAAGTAAGTTAAAAGTGGAATTATAATTTTAATAGTGAGAACTGAGTGAGGTATTTTTTTCAGATTTTTACGACAAGAAATGGAGAAAAAATTTTGAAAAATGTACTTCGAATATTTAGAGTTTCGGATCGCTTAAGAAGACTTTCAAGAGCGATCCGATTCTTATAGCGAATAATCGATACAGATTCTGTTTGTAAAAATTAATAGCTCCGGAACGGAGACGCCGATCCGGGAGTGAGATGTCTCGATGGATGCAGGGCAGAGGGCCCTACAAAAGCGCCAAAGAGCAAAACAAGATAAGATTACAAATGAACGAATTAAAAATAAAAAACAGAAAAATATAATGAAAAAAAGTGAGAAATTTTTCGGTTTTCGACCGATAACTCTCGAACGGATAGGCCGATCCGGGAGATTGAAATGTCAACGGATGCAGAGCAGAGGGCCCCACAATCGCGCCGAACACGGAAAAAAGATCGAAACAATAATAAAAAAGATATAAACGAAAAACTTAAAAATAGCTTAAAAACAGACAAAAACGGGAGATATAAGTAAGTTAAAAGTGGAATTATAATTTTAATAGTGAGAACTGAGTGAGGTATTTTTTTCAGATTTTTACGACAAGAAATGGAGAAAAAATTTTGAAAAATGTACTTCGAATATTTAGAGTTTCGGATCGCTTAAGAAGACTTTCAAGAGCGATCCGATTCTTATAGCGAATAATCGATACAGATTCTGTTTGTAAAAATTAATAGCTCCGGAACGGAGACGCCGATCCGGGAGTGAGATGTCTCGATGGATGCAGGGCAGAGGGCCCTACAAAAGCGCCAAAGAGCAAAACAAGATAAGATTACAAATGAACGAATTAAAAATAAAAAACAGAAAAATATAATGAAAAAAAGTGAGAAATTTTTCGGTTTTCGACCGATAACTCTCGAACGGATAGGCCGATCCGGGAGATTGAAATGTCAACGGATGCAGAGCAGAGGGCCCCACAATCGCGCCGAACACGGAAAAAAGATCGAAACAATAATAAAAAAGATATAAACGAAAAACTTAAAAATAGCTTAAAAACAGACAAAAACGGGAGATATAAGTAAGTTAAAAGTGGAATTATAATTTTAATAGTGAGAACTGAGTGAGGTATTTTTTTCAGATTTTTACGACAAGAAATGGAGAAAAAATTTTGAAAAATGTACTTCGAATATTTAGAGTTTCGGATCGCTTAAGAAGACTTTCAAGAGCGATCCGATTCTTATAGCGAATAATCGATACAGATTCTGTTTGTAAAAATTAATAGCTCCGGAACGGAGACGCCGATCCGGGAGTGAGATGTCTCGATGGATGCAGGGCAGAGGGCCCTACAAAAGCGCCAAAGAGCAAAACAAGATAAGATTACAAATGAACGAATTAAAAATAAAAACAGAAAAATATAATGAAAAAAAGTGAGAAATTTTTCGGTTTTCGACCGATAACTCTCGAACGGATAGGCCGATCCGGGAGATTGAAATGTCAACGGATGCAGAGCAGAGGGCCCCACAATCGCGCCGAACACGGAAAAAAGATCGAAACAATAATAAAAAAGATATAAACGAAAAACTTAAAAATAGCTTAAAAACAGACAAAAACGGGAGATATAAGTAAGTTAAAAGTGGAATTATAATTTTAATAGTGAGAACTGAGTGAGGTATTTTTTTCAGATTTTTACGACAAGAAATGGAGAAAAAATTTTGAAAAATGTACTTCGAATATTTAGAGTTTCGGATCGCTTAAGAAGACTTTCAAGAGCGATCCGATTCTTATAGCGAATAATCGATACAGATTCTGTTTGTAAAAATTAATAGCTCCGGAACGGAGACGCCGATCCGGGAGTGAGATGTCTCGATGGATGCAGGGCAGAGGGCCCTACAAAAGCGCCAAAGAGCAAAACAAGATAAGATTACAAATGAACGAATTAAAAATAAAAAACAGAAAAATATAATGAAAAAAAGTGAGAAATTTTTCGGTTTTCGACCGATAACTCTCGAACGGATAGGCCGATCCGGGAGATTGAAATGTCAACGGATGCAGAGCAGAGGGCCCCACAATCGCGCCGAACACGGAAAAAAGATCGAAACAATAATAAAAAAGATATAAACGAAAAACTTAAAAATAGCTTAAAAAACAGACAAAAACGGGAGATATAAGTAAGTTAAAAGTGGAATTATAATTTTAATAGTGAGAACTGAGTGAGGTATTTTTTTCAGATTTTTACGACAAGAAATGGAGAAAAAATTTTGAAAAATGTACTTCGAATATTTAGAGTTTCGGATCGCTTAAGAAGACTTTCAAGAGCGATCCGATTCTTATAGCGAATAATCGATACAGATTCTGTTTGTAAAAATTAATAGCTCCGGAACGGAGACGCCGATCCGGGAGTGAGATGTCTCGATGGATGCAGGGCAGAGGGCCCTACAAAAGCGCCAAAGAGCAAAACAAGATAAGATTACAAATGAACGAATTAAAAATAAAAAACAGAAAAATATAATGAAAAAAAGTGAGAAATTTTTCGGTTTTCGACCGATAACTCTCGAACGGATAGGCCGATCCGGGAGATTGAAATGTCAACGGATGCAGAGCAGAGGGCCCACAATCGCGCCGAACACGGAAAAAAGATCGAAACAATAATAAAAAAGATATAAACGAAAAACTTAAAAATAGCTTAAAAACAGACAAAAACGGGAGATATAAGTAAGTTAAAAGTGGAATTATAATTTTAATAGTGAGAACTGAGTGAGGTATTTTTTTCAGATTTTTACGACAAGAAATGGAGAAAAAATTTTGAAAAATGTACTTCGAATATTTAGAGTTTCGGATCGCTTAAGAAGACTTTCAAGAGCGATCCGATTCTTATAGCGAATAATCGATACAGATTCTGTTTGTAAAAATTAATAGCTCCGGAACGGAGACGCCGATCCGGGAGTGAGATGTCTCGATGGATGCAGGGCAG
This sequence comes from Vanessa atalanta, assembly GCF_905147765.1. Classification (NCBI taxonomy): domain Eukaryota; kingdom Metazoa; phylum Arthropoda; class Insecta; order Lepidoptera; family Nymphalidae; genus Vanessa; species Vanessa atalanta. Next base: position 8,506 of record NW_025920022.1, on the reverse strand, counting down.
AGGGCCCTACAAAAGCGCCAAAGAGCAAAACAAGATAAGATTACAAATGAACGAATTAAAAATAAAAAACAGAAAAATATAATGAAAAAAAGTGAGAAATTTTTCGGTTTTCGACCGATAACTCTCGAACGGATAGGCCGATCCGGGAGATTGAAATGTCAACGGATGCAGAGCAGAGGGCCCCACAATCGCGCCGAACACGGAAAAAAGATCGAAACAATAATAAAAAAGATATAAACGAAAAACTTAAAAATAGCTTAAAAACAGACAAAAACGGGAGATATAAGTAAGTTAAAAGTGGAATTATAATTTTAATAGTGAGAACTGAGTGAGGTATTTTTTTCAGATTTTTACGACAAGAAATGGAGAAAAAATTTTGAAAAATGTACTTCGAATATTTAGAGTTTCGGATCGCTTAAGAAGACTTTCAAGAGCGATCCGATTCTTATAGCGAATAATCGATACAGATTCTGTTTGTAAAAATTAATAGCTCCGGAACGGAGACGCCGATCCGGGAGTGAGATGTCTCGATGGATGCAGGGCAGAGGGCCCTACAAAAGCGCCAAGAGCAAAACAAGATAAGATTACAAATGAACGAATTAAAAATAAAAAACAGAAAAATATAATGAAAAAAAGTGAGAAATTTTCGGTTTTCGACCGATAACTCTCGAACGGATAGGCCGATCCGGGAGATTGAAATGTCAACGGATGCAGAGCAGAGGGCCCCACAATCGCGCCGAACACGGAAAAAAGATCGAAACAATAATAAAAAAGATATAAACGAAAAACTTAAAAATAGCTTAAAAACAGACAAAAACGGGAGATATAAGTAAGTTAAAAGTGGAATTATAATTTTAATAGTGAGAACTGAGTGAGGTATTTTTTTCAGATTTTTACGACAAGAAATGGAGAAAAAATTTTGAAAAATGTACTTCGAATATTTAGAGTTTCGGATCGCTTAAGAAGACTTTCAAGAGCGATCCGATTCTTATAGCGAATAATCGATACAGATTCTGTTTGTAAAAATTAATAGCTCCGGAACGGAGACGCCGATCCGGGAGTGAGATGTCTCGATGGATGCAGGGCAGAGGGCCCTACAAAAGCGCCAAAGAGCAAAACAAGATAAGATTACAAATGAACGAATTAAAAATAAAAAACAGAAAAATATAATGAAAAAAGTGAGAAATTTTTCGGTTTTCGACCGATAACTCTCGAACGGATAGGCCGATCCGGGAGATTGAAATGTCAACGGATGCAGAGCAGAGGGCCCCACAATCGCGCCGAACACGGAAAAAAGATCGAAACAATAATAAAAAAGATATAAACGAAAAACTTAAAAATAGCTTAAAAACAGACAAAAACGGGAGATATAAGTAAGTTAAAAGTGGAATTATAATTTTAATAGTGAGAACTGAGTGAGGTATTTTTTTCAGATTTTTACGACAAGAAATGGAGAAAAAATTTTGAAAAATGTACTTCGAATATTTAGAGTTTCGGATCGCTTAAGAAGACTTTCAAGAGCGATCCGATTCTTATAGCGAATAATCGATACAGATTCTGTTTGTAAAAATTAATAGCTCCGGAACGGAGACGCCGATCCGGGAGTGAGATGTCTCGATGGATGCAGGGCAGAGGGCCCTACAAAAGCGCCAAAGAGCAAAACAAGATAAGATTACAAATGAACGAATTAAAAATAAAAAACAGAAAAATATAATGAAAAAAAGTGAGAAATTTTTCGGTTTTCGACCGATAACTCTCGAACGGATAGGCCGATCCGGGAGATTGAAATGTCAACGGATGCAGAGCAGAGGGCCCCACAATCGCGCCGAACACGGAAAAAAGATCGAAACAATAATAAAAAAGATATAAACGAAAAACTTAAAAATAGCTTAAAAACAGACAAAAACGGGAGATATAAGTAAGTTAAAAGTGGAATTATAATTTTAATAGTGAGAACTGAGTGAGGTATTTTTTTCAGATTTTTACGACAAGAAATGGAGAAAAAATTTTGAAAAATGTACTTCGAATATTTAGAGTTTCGGATCGCTTAAGAAGACTTTCAAGAGCGATCCGATTCTTATAGCGAATAATCGATACAGATTCTGTTTGTAAAAATTAATAGCTCCGGAACGGAGACGCCGATCCGGGAGTGAGATGTCTCGATGGATGCAGGGCAGAGGGCCCTACAAAAGCGCCAAAGAGCAAAACAAGATAAGATTACAAATGAACGAATTAAAAATAAAAAACAGAAAAATATAATGAAAAAAAGTGAGAAATTTTTCGGTTTTCGACCGATAACTCTCGAACGGATAGGCCGATCCGGGAGATTGAAATGTCAACGGATGCAGAGCAGAGGGCCCCACAATCGCGCCGAACACGGAAAAAGATCGAAACAATAATAAAAAAGATATAAACGAAAAACTTAAAAATAGCTTAAAAACAGACAAAAACGGGAGATATAAGTAAGTTAAAAGTGGAATTATAATTTTAATAGTGAGAACTGAGTGAGGTATTTTTTTCAGATTTTTACGACAAGAAATGGAGAAAAAATTTTGAAAAATGTACTTCGAATATTTAGAGTTTCGGATCGCTTAAGAAGACTTTCAAGAGCGATCCGATTCTTATAGCGAATAATCGATACAGATTCTGTTTGTAAAAATTAATAGCTCCGGAACGGAGACGCCGATCCGGGAGTGAGATGTCTCGATGGATGCAGGGCAGAGGGCCCTACAAAAGCGCCAAAGAGCAAAACAAGATAAGATTACAAATGAACGAATTAAAAATAAAAAACAGAAAAATATAATGAAAAAAAGTGAGAAATTTTTCGGTTTTCGACCGATAACTCTCGAACGGATAGGCCGATCCGGGAGATTGAAATGTCAACGGATGCAGAGCAGAGGGCCCCACAATCGCGCCGAACACGGAAAAAAGATCGAAACAATAATAAAAAAGATATAAACGAAAAACTTAAAAATAGCTTAAAAACAGACAAAAACGGGAGATATAAGTAAGTTAAAAGTGGAATTATAATTTTAATAGTGAGAACTGAGTGAGGTATTTTTTTCAGATTTTTACGACAAGAAATGGAGAAAAAATTTTGAAAAATGTACTTCGAATATTTAGAGTTTCGGATCGCTTAAGAAGACTTTCAAGAGCGATCCGATTCTTATAGCGAATAATCGATACAGATTCTGTTTGTAAAAATTAATAGCTCGGAACGGAGACGCCGATCCGGGAGTGAGATGTCTCGATGGATGCAGGGCAGAGGGCCCTACAAAAGCGCCAAAGAGCAAAACAAGATAAGATTACAAATGAACGAATTAAAAATAAAAAACAGAAAAATATAATGAAAAAAAGTGAGAAATTTTTCGGTTTTCGACCGATAACTCTCGAACGGATAGGCCGATCCGGGAGATTGAAATGTCAACGGATGCAGAGCAGAGGGCCCCACAATCGCGCCGAACACGGAAAAAAGATCGAAACAATAATAAAAAAGATATAAACGAAAAACTTAAAAATAGCTTAAAAACAGACAAAAACGGGAGATATAAGTAAGTTAAAAGTGGAATTATAATTTTAATAGTGAGAACTGAGTGAGGTATTTTTTTCAGATTTTTACGACAAGAAATGGAGAAAAAATTTTGAAAAATGTACTTCGAATATTTAGAGTTTCGGATCGCTTAAGAAGACTTTCAAGAGCGATCCGATTCTTATAGCGAATAATCGATACAGATTCTGTTTGTAAAAATTAATAGCTCCGGAACGGAGACGCCGATCCGGGAGTGAGATGTCTCGATGGATGCAGGGCAGAGGGCCCTACAAAAGCGCCAAAGAGCAAAACAAGATAAGATTACAAATGAACGAATTAAAAATAAAAAACAGAAAAATATAATGAAAAAAAGTGAGAAATTTTTCGGTTTTCGACCGATAACTCTCGAACGGATAGGCCGATCCGGGAGATTGAAATGTCAACGGATGCAGAGCAGAGGGCCCCACAATCGCGCCGAACACGGAAAAAAGATCGAAACAATAATAAAAAGATATAAACGAAAAACTTAAAAATAGCTTAAAAACAGACAAAAACGGGAGATATAAGTAAGTTAAAAGTGGAATTATAATTTTAATAGTGAGAACTGAGTGAGGTATTTTTTTCAGATTTTTACGACAAGAAATGGAGAAAAAATTTTGAAAAATGTACTTCGAATATTTAGAGTTTCGGATCGCTTAAGAAGACTTTCAAGAGCGATCCGATTCTTATAGCGAATAATCGATACAGATTCTGTTTGTAAAAATTAATAGCTCCGGAACGGAGACGCCGATCCGGGAGTGAGATGTCTCGATGGATGCAGGGCAGAGGGCCCTACAAAAGCGCCAAAGAGCAAAACAAGATAAGATTACAAATGAACGAATTAAAAATAAAAAACAGAAAAATATAATGAAAAAAAGTGAGAAATTTTTCGGTTTTCGACCGATAACTCTCGAACGGATAGGCCGATCCGGGAGATTGAAATGTCAACGGATGCAGAGCAGAGGGCCCCACAATCGCGCCGAACACGGAAAAAAGATCGAAACAATAATAAAAAAGATATAAACGAAAAACTTAAAAATAGCTTAAAAACAGACAAAAACGGGAGATATAAGTAAGTTAAAAGTGGAATTATAATTTTAATAGTGAGAACTGAGTGAGGTATTTTTTTCAGATTTTTACGACAAGAAATGGAGAAAAAATTTTGAAAAATGTACTTCGAATATTTAGAGTTTCGGATCGCTTAAGAAGACTTTCAAGAGCGATCCGATTCTTATAGCGAATAATCGATACAGATTCTGTTTGTAAAAATTAATAGCTCCGGAACGGAGACGCCGATCCGGGAGTGAGATGTCTCGATGGATGCAGGGCAGAGGGCCCTACAAAAGCGCCAAAGAGCAAAACAAGATAAGATTACAAATGAACGAATTAAAAATAAAAAACAGAAAAATATAATGAAAAAAAGTGAGAAATTTTTCGGTTTTCGACCGATAACTCTCGAACGGATAGGCCGATCCGGGAGATTGAAATGTCAACGGATGCAGAGCAGAGGGCCCCACAATCGCGCCGAACACGGAAAAAAGATCGAAACAATAATAAAAAAGATATAAACGAAAAACTTAAAAATAGCTTAAAAACAGACAAAAACGGGAGATATAAGTAAGTTAAAAGTGGAATTATAATTTTAATAGTGAGAACTGAGTGAGGTATTTTTTTCAGATTTTTACGACAAGAAATGGAGAAAAAATTTTGAAAAATGTACTTCGAATATTTAGAGTTTCGGATCGCTTAAGAAGACTTTCAAGAGCGATCCGATTCTTATAGCGAATAATCGATACAGATTCTGTTTGTAAAAATTAATAGCTCCGGAACGGAGACGCCGATCCGGGAGTGAGATGTCTCGATGGATGCAGGGCAGAGGGCCCTACAAAAGCGCCAAAGAGCAAAACAAGATAAGATTACAAATGAACGAATTAAAAATAAAAAACAGAAAAATATAATGAAAAAAAGTGAGAAATTTTTCGGTTTTCGACCGATAACTCTCGAACGGATAGGCCGATCCGGGAGATTGAAATGTCAACGGATGCAGAGCAGAGGGCCCCACAATCGCGCCGAACACGGAAAAAAGATCGAAACAATAATAAAAAAGATATAAACGAAAAACTTAAAAATAGCTTAAAAACAGACAAAAACGGGAGATATAAGTAAGTTAAAAGTGGAATTATAATTTTAATAGTGAGAACTGAGTGAGGTATTTTTTTCAGATTTTTACGACAAGAAATGGAGAAAAAATTTTGAAAAATGTACTTCGAATATTTAGAGTTTCGGATCGCTTAAGAAGACTTTCAAGAGCGATCCGATTCTTATAGCGAATAATCGATACAGATTCTGTTTGTAAAAATTAATAGCTCCGAACGGAGACGCCGATCCGGGAGTGAGATGTCTCGATGGATGCAGGGCAGAGGGCCCTACAAAAGCGCCAAAGAGCAAAACAAGATAAGATTACAAATGAACGAATTAAAAATAAAAAACAGAAAAATATAATGAAAAAAAGTGAGAAATTTTTCGGTTTTCGACCGATAACTCTCGAACGGATAGGCCGATCCGGGAGATTGAAATGTCAACGGATGCAGAGCAGAGGGCCCCACAATCGCGCCGAACACGGAAAAAAGATCGAAACAATAATAAAAAAGATATAAACGAAAACTTAAAAATAGCTTAAAAACAGACAAAAACGGGAGATATAAGTAAGTTAAAAGTGGAATTATAATTTTAATAGTGAGAACTGAGTGAGGTATTTTTTTCAGATTTTTACGACAAGAAATGGAGAAAAAATTTTGAAAAATGTACTTCGAATATTTAGAGTTTCGGATCGCTTAAGAAGACTTTCAAGAGCGATCCGATTCTTATAGCGAATAATCGATACAGATTCTGTTTGTAAAAATTAATAGCTCCGGAACGGAGACGCCGATCCGGGAGTGAGATGTCTCGATGGATGCAGGGCAGAGGGCCCTACAAAAGCGCCAAAGAGCAAAACAAGATAAGATTACAAATGAACGAATTAAAAATAAAAAACAGAAAAATATAATGAAAAAAAGTGAGAAATTTTTCGGTTTTCGACCGATAACTCTCGAACGGATAGGCCGATCCGGGAGATTGAAATGTCAACGGATGCAGAGCAGAGGGCCCCACAATCGCGCCGAACACGGAAAAAAGATCGAAACAATAATAAAAAAGATATAAACGAAAAACTTAAAAATAGCTTAAAAACAGACAAAAACGGGAGATATAAGTAAGTTAAAAGTGGAATTATAATTTTAATAGTGAGAACTGAGTGAGGTATTTTTTTCAGATTTTTACGACAAGAAATGGAGAAAAAATTTTGAAAAATGTACTTCGAATATTTAGAGTTTCGGATCGCTTAAGAAGACTTTCAAGAGCGATCCGATTCTTATAGCGAATAATCGATACAGATTCTGTTTGTAAAAATTAATAGCTCCGGAACGGAGACGCCGATCCGGGAGTGAGATGTCTCGATGGATGCAGGGCAGAGGGCCCTACAAAAGCGCCAAAGAGCAAAACAAGATAAGATTACAAATGAACGAATTAAAAATAAAAAACAGAAAAATATAATGAAAAAAAGTGAGAAATTTTTCGGTTTTCGACCGATAACTCTCGAACGGATAGGCCGATCCGGGAGATTGAAATGTCAACGGATGCAGAGCAGAGGGCCCCACAATCGCGCCGAACACGGAAAAAAGATCGAAACAATAATAAAAAAGATATAAACGAAAAACTTAAAAATAGCTTAAAAACAGACAAAAACGGGAGATATAAGTAAGTTAAAAGTGGAATTATAATTTTAATAGTGAGAACTGAGTGAGGTATTTTTTTCAGATTTTTACGACAAGAAATGGAGAAAAAATTTTGAAAAATGTACTTCGAATATTTAGAGTTTCGGATCGCTTAAGAAGACTTTCAAGAGCGATCCGATTCTTATAGCGAATAATCGATACAGATTCTGTTTGTAAAAATTAATAGCTCCGGAACGGAGACGCCGATCCGGGAGTGAGATGTCTCGATGGATGCAGGGCAGAGGGCCCTACAAAAGCGCCAAAGAGCAAAACAAGATAAGATTACAAATGAACGAATTAAAAATAAAAAACAGAAAAATATAATGAAAAAAAGTGAGAAATTTTTCGGTTTTCGACCGATAACTCTCGAACGGATAGGCCGATCCGGGAGATTGAAATGTCAACGGATGCAGAGCAGAGGGCCCCACAATCGCGCCGAACACGGAAAAAAGATCGAAACAATAATAAAAAAAGATATAAACGAAAAACTTAAAAATAGCTTAAAAACAGACAAAAACGGGAGATATAAGTAAGTTAAAAGTGGAATTATAATTTTAATAGTGAGAACTGAGTGAGGTATTTTTTTCAGATTTTTACGACAAGAAATGGAGAAAAAATTTTGAAAAATGTACTTCGAATATTTAGAGTTTCGGATCGCTTAAGAAGACTTTCAAGAGCGATCCGATTCTTATAGCGAATAATCGATACAGATTCTGTTTGTAAAAATTAATAGCTCCGGAACGGAGACGCCGATCCGGGAGTGAGATGTCTCGATGGATGCAGGGCAGAGGGCCCTACAAAAGCGCCAAAGAGCAAAACAAGATAAGATTACAAATGAACGAATTAAAATAAAAAACAGAAAAATATAATGAAAAAAAGTGAGAAATTTTTCGGTTTTCGACCGATAACTCTCGAACGGATAGGCCGATCCGGGAGATTGAAATGTCAACGGATGCAGAGCAGAGGGCCCCACAATCGCGCCGAACACGGAAAAAAGATCGAAACAATAATAAAAAAGATATAAACGAAAAACTTAAAAATAGCTTAAAAACAGACAAAAACGGGAGATATAAGTAAGTTAAAAGTGGAATTATAATTTTAATAGTGAGAACTGAGTGAGGTAATT
>NW_025920021.1:15000-20000 GCF_905147765.1 Vanessa atalanta | reverse complement strand
ACTCAATGAAACGATCGAAAGGTCGGAGATGGGCGCTCCTCGTCTGGCGACGAGCGACGCTCTCAGTCTCTCTGACGTCGCATAACGAAACTCCGTGACGTAAACGTACACACGAACGCGTATATAAAAATATAAATAATATATACACACACACGCATGTAAACGTAAACATACATACACATCGTATTTGTTATATTTGAACGGACCGAGAACGAGATTTATATTAAGTATATTTAAACACGTAATATAACACATCGAACGCGGATACCGTCATATGTTCGAGAAACGTCAGTCAGTCTATTGAGTCGGTTACGAAATAATAGACATTACGACATTAAACATTGAACAGTGTGGTTTATATTTTTATACAGCCGGCCCTCAGACAGGAGTGGTCCTGGATGTTTCTCCACGGACCGCAATGTGCGTTCGAAATGTCGATGTTCAAATGTGTCCTGCAGTTCACACTATGACGCGCAGTTAACTGCGTTCTTCATCGACCCGCGAGCCAAGTGATCCACCGTCCAGGGTAATGGTTTTTAATTTGTTTTATTTTTATAATTTCTACGATCACTCGAACGATTCTATACGCCAGTGATATGAGTTTATTTTTTTTTTATTTTTATTTTTTTTTTTGTTTTTTTCTCTTATTTTTAGTATACAGAGAAAAATTCAAAAAATTAAAAAAAAAAAAAAAAAAAAAGTTAAAAAAAAAAAAAAATAAAAAAAAAAAAAAAAAGAAATATACATTTTATTTGAAGATGACGATGTGCGTTAACACATCGTACTTTCCTCGAAATCGACATCGAAAAATATCAGAATAGGACGCGTTACACGACTCTGGACTCTGACTCGGACACACTGCTGTGTGAGAGAGAGAGAGTGAGAATCGCGTCCTCGCATCGAAACGACACATTCCGAACGTCGATATTTGTGTTTTAGAATTTTATTATCGTTCATTATCGCACTCTTTCGAGATTGATAATTTACGTTAATGATCCTTCCGCAGGTTCCCCTACGGAAACCTTGTTACGACTTTTACTTCCTCTAAATGATCAAGTTTGGTCAACTTCCCAGCAACGCCGACGGCCGTGAAGCCACCGCGTGTCGGTCCGAAGACCTCACTAAATCATTCAATCGGTAGTAGCGACGGGCGGTGTGTACAAAGGGCAGGGACGTAATCAACGCGAGCTTATGACTCGCGCTTACTAGGAATTCCTCGTTTATGGGGGATAATTGCAAACCCCAATCCCCAGCACGAAGGAGTTTCAACGGGTTGCCCGGGCCTCTAGGCCAGGGAGAACATGCTGATTCCTTCAGTGTAGCGCGCGTGCGGCCCAGGACATCTAAGGGCATCACAGACCTGTTATTGCTCAATCTCGTGCGGCTCGAAGCCGCCGGTCCCTCTAAGAAGAATTTTAATACGCCGCCAGTGAGTTGCTCGACCGAAATCGAGCACACCTAAATGACGACGCCTATTTAGCAGGCTAGAGTCTCGTTCGTTACCGGAATTAACCAGACAAATCGCTCCACCAACTAAGAACGGCCATGCACCACCACCCACCGAATCAAGAAAGAGCTATTAATCTGTCAATCCTTCCGGTGTCCGGGCCTGGTGAGATTTCCCGTGTTGAGTCAAATTAAGCCGCAGGCTCCACTCCTGGTGGTGCCCTTCCGTCAATTCCTTTAAGTTTCAGCTTTGCAACCATACTCCCCCCGGAGTCCAAAATCTTTGGTTTCCCGGAAGCTGCCCGCCGAGCCATTGTAGTAACGTCGGCGGATCGCTAGATGACATATTTACGGTTAGAACTAGGGCGGTATCTAATCGCCTTCGAACCTCTAACTTTCGTTCTTGATTGATGAAAACACCTTTGGCAAATGCTTTCGCTGATGTTCGTCTTGCGACGATCCAAGAATTTCACCTCTAACGTCGCAATACGAATGCCCCCAGTTATCCCTATTAATCATTACCTCGGAGTTCTGAAAACCAACAAAATAGAACCGAGATCATATTCTATTATTCCATGCACGAAATATTCAAGCGGCATTTTGAGCCCGCTTTGAGCACTCTAATTTGTTCAAAGTAAAATTGTCGGCCCATCTCGACACTCACTGAAGAGCACCGCGATAGGATTTTGATATTGAACCGGCGTTTTACCGCCGGCTCACCGACGATATGCTCCGCAGACGTGTCAGTATCACCGCGGATGCGGTGCACCGACAGCGCGGCGCACAAATGCAACTACGAGCTTTTTAACCGCAACAATTTTAGTATACGCTATTGGAGCTGGAATTACCGCGGCTGCTGGCACCAGACTTGCCCTCCAATTGTTCCTCGTTAAAATATTTAAAGTGTACTCATTCCGATTACGAGGCCTCGAAAGAGTCCCGTATCGTTATTTTTCGTCACTACCTCCCCGTGCCGGGAGTGGGTAATTTGCGCGCCTGCTGCCTTCCTTGGATGTGGTAGCCGTTTCTCAGGCTCCCTCTCCGGAATCGAACCCTGATTCCCCGTTACCCGTGACAACCATGGTAGTCGCAGAAACTACCATCGAAAGTTGATAAGGCAGACATTTGAAAGATGCGTCGCCGGTACTGGACCATGCGATCGGCAAAAGTTATCCAGATTCATCAAAATTAACGACTTCGGACGAGACGCCCTCCGTCGATTGGTTTTGATCTAATAAAAGCACTCATCCCATCACTGGTCAGAGTTCTGATTGCATGTATTAGCTCTAGAATTACCACAGTTATCCAAGTAACTGAGTAAGATCTAAGGAACCAAAACTGATATATTGAGCCATTCGCGGTATCGCCTTAATACGGCTTGCACTGAGACATGCATGGCTTAATCTTTGAGACAAGCATATAACTACTGGCAGGATCAACCAGGGAGCTAACCGAGACTTGTTGAAGTCGTCAATTACTCTTCTCGTTTCATATTCGCATATAAAATACACACAAACTTATGCATGCATGTACAATATACGCACAGTATGAAACGAGCGTCTCACCGTATCGTCGATCGCGTTAGACGCGATAGATTTTAACGGTTGACTCTTATAAAAATTTATATGAGACACAAACGCGCTTTAAGCACGCGCGCGCGCGTGCGTGCGCTATAATATATAACGCGACGACAGCGGCGGCGGCGGCGGCGGCGGCGGAGGCGTCTTCACATAATGACACATAACGGTCACGAATTCGAACGTTCTAAACGAGATCGAGTTTTTTTTTCAAAATAACACTTCGCACACGACGTGTACGTATGTATTGTTCAACGATTATTATCGTAAAACATTGGGATCGACGCCCGGTGTTTGAGTGATCGTACCGATACTCGGGTTGTGTATTTTTTGTACATGATAAATGTAAAAATTAACAAAAAGAATTTTAGAAACGACCGTTCATATATAATATAAAAATTATACACACTATACGAATACACTGAATCTTTTAAGAACTCCGTCTCTAACGTTTTCTCATATCGTCGCGACGTCGCAGATCGACTACAATGAATCAACATTTATTCCATGAGGATAGATTGTAGCGAGAGCGACGACGACGACGATAAGAGGAAGAGCGCATGAGGCAGAGAGATCTACGTGCGTCCGTCGGTCGGCACAGTTTTACAGAACGAAAAAGAATCTTTTTATCATTTTCACGTGTGTCAGTGAATATCCCCAGCGGTCGAGACGAATCGTACGTACATACTTGGTTGTTACACTACGTAAAGTATAATATAACGCGATACGACGAATCGAGAGACACGCCAGAAGACACGCAACAAAGACGACAAATGAAAACGATAATAACATTTTTTTCGTTATACAAGAGTACTGATCCGGTCACTTCGCGTCTAACATCAATTTTTGAATGTTCGACGTTCGAACCGTCACTACTCCATATATATGCCTGACGATGAGTATGACATTCGGCTCGTTCGAACGGAATGTATTTTTTTTTTTATTATTATTATTATTTTATTATGTTTCTCATATTCGATCTGATATCATAAGACGACGAACCCCAGAACACGCACCCCCCCCCCCCTCCCCAACCCCCTCCCCCCCAACTGACACCCCAAACCCTCCAAAATCTCCAAAACTTCGATTATTTTGTTCTATATTTTTATAGATAGTATATGATTATATGATATTATGCAACGTCAATGCAACAACAACGACAACAACAACAACAACAACAACAACAACAACAATAAAAAAAAAAAGAAAAAAAAAAAAAACAACAACAACAACAACAAAGAAAGTTGTATCTTCGTTTATTTAAATTTCACCGGTATTCGTTTATCGAAAAAAAAAAATTTATAATTAAAATTATTATATTTTATAATTAAAATAATAATTATGACGATGACGAATAAATATAATAATAATAATAATAATAAAGAACATGACGCGATTTACGAATGCGTAAATAATGTTAATAATATAATTTTTAAGTTTCATATCAGTCTTGATACCTTAAAATATGTATAATGAAGTAATAAATAAATAGAAATTATCTTTAAAAAAATATCCTGACATAAATGTATTGAATCTCTATAAAAAAATTAAAAAATAATCTAACGAACGCAACGAGCTCTACTCCTACTCTACGAACGTTTTCTCGAACGAAGTGCTCGATGAAAACGTCGAACGTTCGTGTATCGAAAGGAGAGTCGAGATAGAGCTCATATAATGTTAATGTTAATGTTAATGTTAATGTTAATGTTAATGTATCGAAAATTATATATGTTAATTATTGATATTAAACGTATAAGAAGACTTACGTAATAATATAATAATGAAAATGACGCGAATTACGAACACGCGAGAGACACAGCACGCACAGACACCATCGATACACGAACTAATCGCAACGAACGGGACTCTAACGATTTCAGAGTGTTCGACGAAAACGTGGAACGTTCGTGTATTGAAGAAGTGAAGTCTATCGAGAAGATCATCTCATCCGCGTCCTCCTCCTCGAACTCTACGAGT
>NW_025920021.1:5000-10000 GCF_905147765.1 Vanessa atalanta | reverse complement strand
AACGCGGATACCGTCATATGTTCGAGAAACGTCAGTCAGTCTATTGAGTCGGTTACGAAATAATAGACATTACGACATTAAACATTGAACAGTGTGGTTTATATTTTTATACAGCCGGCCCTCAGACAGGAGTGGTCCTGGATGTTTCTCCACGGACCGCAATGTGCGTTCGAAATGTCGATGTTCAAATGTGTCCTGCAGTTCACACTATGACGCGCAGTTAACTGCGTTCTTCATCGACCCGCGAGCCAAGTGATCCACCGTCCAGGGTAATGGTTTTTAATTTGTTTTATTTTTATAATTTCTACGATCACTCGAACGATTCTATACGCCAGTGATATGAGTTTATTTTTTTTTTATTTTTATTTTTTTTTTTGTTTTTTTCTCTTATTTTTAGTATACAGAGAAAAATTCAAAAAATTAAAAAAAAAAAAAAAAAAAAAGTTAAAAAAAAAAAAAAGTACAAAAAAAAAAAAAAAGAAATATACATTTTATTTGAAGATGACGATGTGCGTTAACACATCGTACTTTCCTCGAAATCGACATCGAAAAATATCAGAATAGGACGCGTTACACGACTCTGGACTCTGACTCGGACACACTGCTGTGTGAGAGAGAGAGAGTGAGAATCGCGTCCTCGCATCGAAACGACACATTCCGAACGTCGATATTTGTGTTTTAGAATTTTATTATCGTTCATTATCGCACTCTTTCGAGATTGATAATTTACGTTAATGATCCTTCCGCAGGTTCCCCTACGGAAACCTTGTTACGACTTTTACTTCCTCTAAATGATCAAGTTTGGTCAACTTCCCAGCAACGCCGACGGCCGTGAAGCCACCGCGTGTCGGTCCGAAGACCTCACTAAATCATTCAATCGGTAGTAGCGACGGGCGGTGTGTACAAAGGGCAGGGACGTAATCAACGCGAGCTTATGACTCGCGCTTACTAGGAATTCCTCGTTTATGGGGGATAATTGCAAACCCCAATCCCCAGCACGAAGGAGTTTCAACGGGTTGCCCGGGCCTCTAGGCCAGGGAGAACATGCTGATTCCTTCAGTGTAGCGCGCGTGCGGCCCAGGACATCTAAGGGCATCACAGACCTGTTATTGCTCAATCTCGTGCGGCTCGAAGCCGCCGGTCCCTCTAAGAAGAATTTTAATACGCCGCCAGTGAGTTGCTCGACCGAAATCGAGCACACCTAAATGACGACGCCTATTTAGCAGGCTAGAGTCTCGTTCGTTACCGGAATTAACCAGACAAATCGCTCCACCAACTAAGAACGGCCATGCACCACCACCCACCGAATCAAGAAAGAGCTATTAATCTGTCAATCCTTCCGGTGTCCGGGCCTGGTGAGATTTCCCGTGTTGAGTCAAATTAAGCCGCAGGCTCCACTCCTGGTGGTGCCCTTCCGTCAATTCCTTTAAGTTTCAGCTTTGCAACCATACTCCCCCCGGAGTCCAAAATCTTTGGTTTCCCGGAAGCTGCCCGCCGAGCCATTGTAGTAACGTCGGCGGATCGCTAGATGACATATTTACGGTTAGAACTAGGGCGGTATCTAATCGCCTTCGAACCTCTAACTTTCGTTCTTGATTGATGAAAACACCTTTGGCAAATGCTTTCGCTGATGTTCGTCTTGCGACGATCCAAGAATTTCACCTCTAACGTCGCAATACGAATGCCCCCAGTTATCCCTATTAATCATTACCTCGGAGTTCTGAAAACCAACAAAATAGAACCGAGATCATATTCTATTATTCCATGCACGAAATATTCAAGCGGCATTTTGAGCCCGCTTTGAGCACTCTAATTTGTTCAAAGTAAAATTGTCGGCCCATCTCGACACTCACTGAAGAGCACCGCGATAGGATTTTGATATTGAACCGGCGTTTTACCGCCGGCTCACCGACGATATGCTCCGCAGACGTGTCAGTATCACCGCGGATGCGGTGCACCGACAGCGCGGCGCACAAATGCAACTACGAGCTTTTTAACCGCAACAATTTTAGTATACGCTATTGGAGCTGGAATTACCGCGGCTGCTGGCACCAGACTTGCCCTCCAATTGTTCCTCGTTAAAATATTTAAAGTGTACTCATTCCGATTACGAGGCCTCGAAAGAGTCCCGTATCGTTATTTTTCGTCACTACCTCCCCGTGCCGGGAGTGGGTAATTTGCGCGCCTGCTGCCTTCCTTGGATGTGGTAGCCGTTTCTCAGGCTCCCTCTCCGGAATCGAACCCTGATTCCCCGTTACCCGTGACAACCATGGTAGTCGCAGAAACTACCATCGAAAGTTGATAAGGCAGACATTTGAAAGATGCGTCGCCGGTACTGGACCATGCGATCGGCAAAAGTTATCCAGATTCATCAAAATTAACGACTTCGGACGAGACGCCCTCCGTCGATTGGTTTTGATCTAATAAAAGCACTCATCCCATCACTGGTCAGAGTTCTGATTGCATGTATTAGCTCTAGAATTACCACAGTTATCCAAGTAACTGAGTAAGATCTAAGGAACCAAAACTGATATATTGAGCCATTCGCGGTATCGCCTTAATACGGCTTGCACTGAGACATGCATGGCTTAATCTTTGAGACAAGCATATAACTACTGGCAGGATCAACCAGGGAGCTAACCGAGACTTGTTGAAGTCGTCAATTACTCTTCTCGTTTCATATTCGCATATAAAATACACACAAACTTATGCATGCATGTACAATATACGCACAGTATGAAACGAGCGTCTCACCGTATCGTCGATCGCGTTAGACGCGATAGATTTTAACGGTTGACTCTTATAAAAATTTATATGAGACACAAACGCGCTTTAAGCACGCGCGCGCGCGTGCGTGCGCTATAATATATAACGCGACGACAGCGGCGGCGGCGGCGGCGGCGGCGGAGGCGTCTTCACATAATGACACATAACGGTCACGAATTCGAACGTTCTAAACGAGATCGAGTTTTTTTTTCAAAATAACACTTCGCACACGACGTGTACGTATGTATTGTTCAACGATTATTATCGTAAAACATTGGGATCGACGCCCGGTGTTTGAGTGATCGTACCGATACTCGGGTTGTGTATTTTTTGTACATGATAAATGTAAAAATTAACAAAAAGAATTTTAGAAACGACCGTTCATATATAATATAAAAATTATACACACTATACGAATACACTGAATCTTTTAAGAACTCCGTCTCTAACGTTTTCTCATATCGTCGCGACGTCGCAGATCGACTACAATGAATCAACATTTATTCCATGAGGATAGATTGTAGCGAGAGCGACGACGACGACGATAAGAGGAAGAGCGCATGAGGCAGAGAGATCTACGTGCGTCCGTCGGTCGGCACAGTTTTACAGAACGAAAAAGAATCTTTTTATCATTTTCACGTGTGTCAGTGAATATCCCCAGCGGTCGAGACGAATCGTACGTACATACTTGGTTGTTACACTACGTAAAGTATAATATAACGCGATACGACGAATCGAGAGACACGCCAGAAGACACGCAACAAAGACGACAAATGAAAACGATAATAACATTTTTTTCGTTATACAAGAGTACTGATCCGGTCACTTCGCGTCTAACATCAATTTTTGAATGTTCGACGTTCGAACCGTCACTACTCCATATATATGCCTGACGATGAGTATGACATTCGGCTCGTTCGAACGGAATGTATTTTTTTTTTTATTATTATTATTATTTTATTATGTTTCTCATATTCGATCTGATATCATAAGACGACGAACCCCAGAACACGCACCCCCCCCCCCCCCCCCCCAACCCCCCCCCCCCCAACTGACACCCCAAACCCTCCAAAATCTCCAAAACTTCGATTATTTTGTTCTATATTTTTATAGATAGTATATGATTATATGATATTATGCAACGTCAATGCAACAACAACGACAACAACAACAACAACAACAACAACAACAACAATAAAAAAAAAAAAAAAAAAAAAAAAAACAACAACAACAACAACAAAGAAAGTTGTATCTTCGTTTATTTAAATTTCACCGGTATTCGTTTATCGAAAAAAAAAAATTTATAATTAAAATTATTATATTTTATAATTAAAATAATAATTATGACGATGACGAATAAATATAATAATAATAATAATAATAAAGAACATGACGCGATTTACGAATGCGTAAATAATGTTAATAATATAATTTTTAAGTTTCATATCAGTCTTGATACCTTAAAATATGTATAATGAAGTAATAAATAAATAGAAATTATCTTTAAAAAAATATCCTGACATAAATGTATTGAATCTCTATAAAAAAATTAAAAAATAATCTAACGAACGCAACGAGCTCTACTCCTACTCTACGAACGTTTTCTCGAACGAAGTGCTCGATGAAAACGTCGAACGTTCGTGTATCGAAAGGAGAGTCGAGATAGAGCTCATATAATGTTAATGTTAATGTTAATGTTAATGTTAATGTATCGAAAATTATATATGTTAATTATTGATATTAAACGTATAAGAAGACTTACGTAATAATATAATAATGAAAATGACGCGAATTACGAACACGCGAGAGACACAGCACGCACAGACACCATCGATACACGAACTAATCGCAACGAACGGGACTCTAACGATTTCAGAGTGTTCGACGAAAACGTGGAACGTTCGTGTATTGAAGAAGTGAAGTCTATCGAGAAGATCATCTCATCCGCGTCCTCCTCCTCGAACTCTACGAGTTCGAGTTATATATATTTATCGAAAAATCATAAAAATATAATATTCGTGTAATATTATAGAATAGATTTCTGATCTATATATATATATATATATATACAACCAACCAACAAACATACATGACTATCTCTTGTCGAACGCTAACTCACTAACACTCCTCCTCCTCCTCTCGTAGAAAAATACAAATCTTCTCGTAATTATATATCTGTGTATTATTATAATAAATAAAATACACAAATATTATATTACAAGATTTGTGTCACG
>NW_025920020.1:22500-24571 GCF_905147765.1 Vanessa atalanta | reverse complement strand
AGATTATTGAACCGGCGTTTTACCGCCGGCTCACCGACGATATGCTCCGCAGACGTGTCAGTATCACCGCGGATGCGGTGCACCGACAGCGCGGCGCACAAATGCAACTACGAGCTTTTTAACCGCAACAATTTTAGTATACGCTATTGGAGCTGGAATTACCGCGGCTGCTGGCACCAGACTTGCCCTCCAATTGTTCCTCGTTAAAATATTTAAAGTGTACTCATTCCGATTACGAGGCCTCGAAAGAGTCCCGTATCGTTATTTTTCGTCACTACCTCCCCGTGCCGGGAGTGGGTAATTTGCGCGCCTGCTGCCTTCCTTGGATGTGGTAGCCGTTTCTCAGGCTCCCTCTCCGGAATCGAACCCTGATTCCCCGTTACCCGTGACAACCATGGTAGTCGCAGAAACTACCATCGAAAGTTGATAAGGCAGACATTTGAAAGATGCGTCGCCGGTACTGGACCATGCGATCGGCAAAAGTTATCCAGATTCATCAAAATTAACGACTTCGGACGAGACGCCCTCCGTCGATTGGTTTTGATCTAATAAAAGCACTCATCCCATCACTGGTCAGAGTTCTGATTGCATGTATTAGCTCTAGAATTACCACAGTTATCCAAGTAACTGAGTAAGATCTAAGGAACCAAAACTGATATATTGAGCCATTCGCGGTATCGCCTTAATACGGCTTGCACTGAGACATGCATGGCTTAATCTTTGAGACAAGCATATAACTACTGGCAGGATCAACCAGGGAGCTAACCGAGACTTGTTGAAGTCGTCAATTACTCTTCTCGTTTCATATTCGCATATAAAATACACACAAACTTATGCATGCATGTACAATATACGCACAGTATGAAACGAGCGTCTCACCGTATCGTCGATCGCGTTAGACGCGATAGATTTTAACGGTTGACTCTTATAAAAATTTATATGAGACACAAACGCGCTTTAAGCACGCGCGCGCGCGTGCGCTATAATATATAACGCGACGACAGCGGCGGCGGCGGCGGCGGCGGAGGCGTCTTCACATAATGACACATAACGGTCACGAATTCGAACGTTCTAAACGAGATCGAGTTTTTTTTTCAAAATAACACTTCGCACACGACGTGTACGTATGTATTGTTCAACGATTATTATCGTAAAACATTGGGATCGACGCCCGGTGTTTGAGTGATCGTACCGATACTCGGGTTGTGTATTTTTTGTACATGATAAATGTAAAAATTAACAAAAAGAATTTTAGAAACGACCGTTCATATATAATATAAAAATTATACACACTATACGAATACACTGAATCTTTTAAGAACTCCGTCTCTAACGTTTTCTCATATCGTCGCGACGTCGCAGATCGACTACAATGAATCAACATTTATTCCATGAGGATAGATTGTAGCGAGAGCGACGACGACGACGATAAGAGGAAGAGCGCATGAGGCAGAGAGATCTACGTGCGTCCGTCGGTCGGCACAGTTTTACAGAACGAATAAGAATCTTTTTATCATTTTCACGTGTGTCAGTGAATATCCCCCAGCGGTCGAGACGAATCGTACGTACATACTTGTTGTTACACTACGTAAAGTATAATATAACGCGATACGACGAATCGAGAGACACGCCAGAAGACACGCAACAAAGACGACAAATGAAAACGATAATAACATTTTTTTCGTTATACAAGAGTACTGATCCGGTCACTTCGCGTCTAACATCAATTTTTGAATGTTCGACGTTCGAACCGTCACTACTCCATATATATGCCTGACGATGAGTATGACATTCGGCTCGTTCGAACGGAATGTATTTTTTTTTTTATTATTATTATTATTTTATTATGTTTCTCATATTCGATCTGATATCATAAGACGACGAACCCCAGAACACGCAGCCCTATCCGAACCCCCCCCCTCCCCCTCCCCAACCCCCTCCCCCCCAACTGACACCCCAAACCCTCCAAAATCTCCAAAACTTCGATTATTTTGTTCTATATTTTTATAGATAGTATATGATTATATGATATTATGCAACGTCAATGCAACAACAACGACAACAACAACAA
>NW_025920020.1:12500-17500 GCF_905147765.1 Vanessa atalanta | reverse complement strand
GATCGTTACAACCGCGGGATTCAGTGCTGGGCTATTTCCTGTTCGCTCGCCGCTACTAAGGAAATCCTGGTTAGTTTCTTTTCCTCCGCTTACTAATATGCTTAAATTCGGCGGGTGATCCTCCCTGATCTGAGGCCAACGATAAAAAAAACGAGGCAGACGCGATATCCGTCAACGCGACGGCGCCGCTTTCGTCGAGACGAGAGAGAATTTTCATTCCGATCGTTCCGACGTCGGCGTCGACGCGCTCTTCGGACGTCGAGTCCGCCTACTCGATATATATACAATATATATATATATATATACGAATGTTTCGATGTCATCACGTTCAACGATGCGAGCGCGCTTTATTTACACATCATATAAACACGTTCGTCTCGTATACGTCGTAACGATCGCGGAGCTTTTGTATTCGAAATTTTGACATTAGAGTATGAACAAAAGAAACGCACGTACTCGATAATCACGAGACGAAGAGATCACCTAAACTCCGATTACCCTCTTTGATCGAGAACAACTCAATGAAACGATCGAAAGGTCGGAGATGGGCGCTCCTCGTCTGGCGACGAGCGACGCTCTCAGTCTCTCTGACGTCGCATAACGAAACTCCGTGACGTAAACGTACACACGAACGCGTATATAAAAATATAAATAATATATACACACACACGCATGTAAACGTAAACATACATACACATCGTATTTGTTATATTTGAACGGACCGAGAACGAGATTTATATTAAGTATATTTAAACACGTAATATAACACATCGAACGCGGATACCGTCATATGTTCGAGAAACGTCAGTCAGTCTATTGAGTCGGTTACGAAATAATAGACATTACGACATTAAACATTGAACAGTGTGGTTTATATTTTTATACAGCCGGCCCTCAGACAGGAGTGGTCCTGGATGTTTCTCCACGGACCGCAATGTGCGTTCGAAATGTCGATGTTCAAATGTGTCCTGCAGTTCACACTATGACGCGCAGTTAACTGCGTTCTTCATCGACCCGCGAGCCAAGTGATCCACCGTCCAGGGTAATGGTTTTTAATTTGTTTTATTTTTATAATTTCTACGATCACTCGAACGATTCTATACGCCAGTGATATGAGTTTATTTTTTTTTTATTTTTTTTTTTTTTTTCGTTTTTTTCTCTTATTTTTAGTATACAGAGAAAAATTCAAAAAATTAAAAAAAAAAAAAAAAAAAGTTAAAAAAAAAATAAAGTACAAAAAAAAAAAAAAGAAATATACATTTTATTTGAAGATGACGATGTGCGTTAACACATCGTACTTTCCTCGAAATCGACATCGAAAAATATCAGAATAGGACGCGTTACACGACTCTGGACTCTGACTCGGACACACTGCTGTGTGAGAGAGAGAGAGTGAGAATCGCGTCCTCGCATCGAAACGACACATTCCGAACGTCGATATTTGTGTTTTAGAATTTTATTATCGTTCATTATCGCACTCTTTCGAGATTGATAATTTACGTTAATGATCCTTCCGCAGGTTCCCCTACGGAAACCTTGTTACGACTTTTACTTCCTCTAAATGATCAAGTTTGGTCAACTTCCCAGCAACGCCGACGGCCGTGAAGCCACCGCGTGTCGGTCCGAAGACCTCACTAAATCATTCAATCGGTAGTAGCGACGGGCGGTGTGTACAAAGGGCAGGGACGTAATCAACGCGAGCTTATGACTCGCGCTTACTAGGAATTCCTCGTTTATGGGGGATAATTGCAAACCCCAATCCCCAGCACGAAGGAGTTTCAACGGGTTGCCCGGGCCTCTAGGCCAGGGAGAACATGCTGATTCCTTCAGTGTAGCGCGCGTGCGGCCCAGGACATCTAAGGGCATCACAGACCTGTTATTGCTCAATCTCGTGCGGCTCGAAGCCGCCGGTCCCTCTAAGAAGAATTTTAATACGCCGCCAGTGAGTTGCTCGACCGAAATCGAGCACACCTAAATGACGACGCCTATTTAGCAGGCTAGAGTCTCGTTCGTTACCGGAATTAACCAGACAAATCGCTCCACCAACTAAGAACGGCCATGCACCACCACCCACCGAATCAAGAAAGAGCTATTAATCTGTCAATCCTTCCGGTGTCCGGGCCTGGTGAGATTTCCCGTGTTGAGTCAAATTAAGCCGCAGGCTCCACTCCTGGTGGTGCCCTTCCGTCAATTCCTTTAAGTTTCAGCTTTGCAACCATACTCCCCCCGGAGTCCAAAATCTTTGGTTTCCCGGAAGCTGCCCGCCGAGCCATTGTAGTAACGTCGGCGGATCGCTAGATGACATATTTACGGTTAGAACTAGGGCGGTATCTAATCGCCTTCGAACCTCTAACTTTCGTTCTTGATTGATGAAAACACCTTTGGCAAATGCTTTCGCTGATGTTCGTCTTGCGACGATCCAAGAATTTCACCTCTAACGTCGCAATACGAATGCCCCCAGTTATCCCTATTAATCATTACCTCGGAGTTCTGAAAACCAACAAAATAGAACCGAGATCATATTCTATTATTCCATGCACGAAATATTCAAGCGGCATTTTGAGCCCGCTTTGAGCACTCTAATTTGTTCAAAGTAAAATTGTCGGCCCATCTCGACACTCACTGAAGAGCACCGCGATAGGATTTTGATATTGAACCGGCGTTTTACCGCCGGCTCACCGACGATATGCTCCGCAGACGTGTCAGTATCACCGCGGATGCGGTGCACCGACAGCGCGGCGCACAAATGCAACTACGAGCTTTTTAACCGCAACAATTTTAGTATACGCTATTGGAGCTGGAATTACCGCGGCTGCTGGCACCAGACTTGCCCTCCAATTGTTCCTCGTTAAAATATTTAAAGTGTACTCATTCCGATTACGAGGCCTCGAAAGAGTCCCGTATCGTTATTTTTCGTCACTACCTCCCCGTGCCGGGAGTGGGTAATTTGCGCGCCTGCTGCCTTCCTTGGATGTGGTAGCCGTTTCTCAGGCTCCCTCTCCGGAATCGAACCCTGATTCCCCGTTACCCGTGACAACCATGGTAGTCGCAGAAACTACCATCGAAAGTTGATAAGGCAGACATTTGAAAGATGCGTCGCCGGTACTGGACCATGCGATCGGCAAAAGTTATCCAGATTCATCAAAATTAACGACTTCGGACGAGACGCCCTCCGTCGATTGGTTTTGATCTAATAAAAGCACTCATCCCATCACTGGTCAGAGTTCTGATTGCATGTATTAGCTCTAGAATTACCACAGTTATCCAAGTAACTGAGTAAGATCTAAGGAACCAAAACTGATATATTGAGCCATTCGCGGTATCGCCTTAATACGGCTTGCACTGAGACATGCATGGCTTAATCTTTGAGACAAGCATATAACTACTGGCAGGATCAACCAGGGAGCTAACCGAGACTTGTTGAAGTCGTCAATTACTCTTCTCGTTTCATATTCGCATATAAAATACACACAAACTTATGCATGCATGTACAATATACGCACAGTATGAAACGAGCGTCTCACCGTATCGTCGATCGCGTTAGACGCGATAGATTTTAACGGTTGACTCTTATAAAAATTTATATGAGACACAAACGCGCTTTAAGCACGCGCGCGCGCGTGCGCTATAATATATAACGCGACGACAGCGGCGGCGGCGGCGGCGGCGGAGGCGTCTTCACATAATGACACATAACGGTCACGAATTCGAACGTTCTAAACGAGATCGAGTTTTTTTTTCAAAATAACACTTCGCACACGACGTGTACGTATGTATTGTTCAACGATTATTATCGTAAAACATTGGGATCGACGCCCGGTGTTTGAGTGATCGTACCGATACTCGGGTTGTGTATTTTTTGTACATGATAAATGTAAAAATTAACAAAAAGAATTTTAGAAACGACCGTTCATATATAATATAAAAATTATACACACTATACGAATACACTGAATCTTTTAAGAACTCCGTCTCTAACGTTTTCTCATATCGTCGCGACGTCGCAGATCGACTACAATGAATCAACATTTATTCCATGAGGATAGATTGTAGCGAGAGCGACGACGACGACGATAAGAGGAAGAGCGCATGAGGCAGAGAGATCTACGTGCGTCCGTCGGTCGGCACAGTTTTACAGAACGAATAAGAATCTTTTTATCATTTTCACGTGTGTCAGTGAATATCCCCCAGCGGTCGAGACGAATCGTACGTACATACTTGTTGTTACACTACGTAAAGTATAATATAACGCGATACGACGAATCGAGAGACACGCCAGAAGACACGCAACAAAGACGACAAATGAAAACGATAATAACATTTTTTTCGTTATACAAGAGTACTGATCCGGTCACTTCGCGTCTAACATCAATTTTTGAATGTTCGACGTTCGAACCGTCACTACTCCATATATATGCCTGACGATGAGTATGACATTCGGCTCGTTCGAACGGAATGTATTTTTTTTTTTATTATTATTATTATTTTATTATGTTTCTCATATTCGATCTGATATCATAAGACGACGAACCCCAGAACACGCAGCCCTATCCGCCCCCCCCCCTCCCCCTCCCCAACCCCCTCCCCCCCAACTGACACCCCAAACCCTCCAAAATCTCCAAAACTTCGATTATTTTGTTCTATATTTTTATAGATAGTATATGATTATATGATATTATGCAACGTCAATGCAACAACAACGACAACAACAACAACAACAACAACAACAACAAAGAAAGTTGTATCTTCGTTTATTTAAATTTCACCGGTATTCGTTTATCGAAAAAAAAAAAATTTATAATTAAAATTATTATATTTTATAATTAAAATAATAATTATGACGATGACGAATAAATATAATAATAATAATAATAAAGAACATGACGCGATTTACGAATGCGTAAATAATGTTAATAATATAATTTTTAAGTTTCATATCAGTCTTGATACCTTAAAATATGTATAATGAAGTAATAAATAAATATAAATTATCTTTAAAA
>NW_025920020.1:2500-7500 GCF_905147765.1 Vanessa atalanta | reverse complement strand
TGTCATCACGTTCAACGATGCGAGCGCGCTTTATTTACACATCATATAAACACGTTCGTCTCGTATACGTCGTAACGATCGCGGAGCTTTTGTATTCGAAATTTTGACATTAGAGTATGAACAAAAGAAACGCACGTACTCGATAATCACGAGACGAAGAGATCACCTAAACTCCGATTACCCTCTTTGATCGAGAACAACTCAATGAAACGATCGAAAGGTCGGAGATGGGCGCTCCTCGTCTGGCGACGAGCGACGCTCTCAGTCTCTCTGACGTCGCATAACGAAACTCCGTGACGTAAACGTACACACGAACGCGTATATAAAAATATAAATAATATATACACACACACGCATGTAAACGTAAACATACATACACATCGTATTTGTTATATTTGAACGGACCGAGAACGAGATTTATATTAAGTATATTTAAACACGTAATATAACACATCGAACGCGGATACCGTCATATGTTCGAGAAACGTCAGTCAGTCTATTGAGTCGGTTACGAAATAATAGACATTACGACATTAAACATTGAACAGTGTGGTTTATATTTTTATACAGCCGGCCCTCAGACAGGAGTGGTCCTGGATGTTTCTCCACGGACCGCAATGTGCGTTCGAAATGTCGATGTTCAAATGTGTCCTGCAGTTCACACTATGACGCGCAGTTAACTGCGTTCTTCATCGACCCG
Source organism: Vanessa atalanta (assembly GCF_905147765.1). Taxonomy (NCBI): domain Eukaryota; kingdom Metazoa; phylum Arthropoda; class Insecta; order Lepidoptera; family Nymphalidae; genus Vanessa; species Vanessa atalanta. The sequence goes on along the minus strand of NW_025920020.1, from coordinate 6,800 downwards.
CGAGCCAAGTGATCCACCGTCCAGGGTAATGGTTTTTAATTTGTTTTATTTTTATAATTTCTACGATCACTCGAACGATTCTATACGCCAGTGATATGAGTTTATTTTTTTTTTATTTTTTTTTTTTTTTTCGTTTTTTTCTCTTATTTTTAGTATAAAGAGAAAAATTCAAAAAATTAAAAAAAAAAAAAAAAAAAGTTAAAAAAAAAATAAAGTACAAAAAAAAAAAAAAGAAATATACATTTTATTTGAAGATGACGATGTGCGTTAACACATCGTACTTTCCTCGAAATCGACATCGAAAAATATCAGAATAGGACGCGTTACACGACTCTGGACTCTGACTCGGACACACTGCTGTGTGAGAGAGAGAGAGTGAGAATCGCGTCCTCGCATCGAAACGACACATTCCGAACGTCGATATTTGTGTTTTAGAATTTTATTATCGTTCATTATCGCACTCTTTCGAGATTGATAATTTACGTTAATGATCCTTCCGCAGGTTCCCCTACGGAAACCTTGTTACGACTTTTACTTCCTCTAAATGATCAAGTTTGGTCAACTTCCCAGCAACGCCGACGGCCGTGAAGCCACCGCGTGTCGGTCCGAAGACCTCACTAAATCATTCAATCGGTAGTAGCGACGGGCGGTGTGTACAAAGGGCAGGGACGTAATCAACGCGAGCTTATGACTCGCGCTTACTAGGAATTCCTCGTTTATGGGGGATAATTGCAAACCCCAATCCCCAGCACGAAGGAGTTTCAACGGGTTGCCCGGGCCTCTAGGCCAGGGAGAACATGCTGATTCCTTCAGTGTAGCGCGCGTGCGGCCCAGGACATCTAAGGGCATCACAGACCTGTTATTGCTCAATCTCGTGCGGCTCGAAGCCGCCGGTCCCTCTAAGAAGAATTTTAATACGCCGCCAGTGAGTTGCTCGACCGAAATCGAGCACACCTAAATGACGACGCCTATTTAGCAGGCTAGAGTCTCGTTCGTTACCGGAATTAACCAGACAAATCGCTCCACCAACTAAGAACGGCCATGCACCACCACCCACCGAATCAAGAAAGAGCTATTAATCTGTCAATCCTTCCGGTGTCCGGGCCTGGTGAGATTTCCCGTGTTGAGTCAAATTAAGCCGCAGGCTCCACTCCTGGTGGTGCCCTTCCGTCAATTCCTTTAAGTTTCAGCTTTGCAACCATACTCCCCCCGGAGTCCAAAATCTTTGGTTTCCCGGAAGCTGCCCGCCGAGCCATTGTAGTAACGTCGGCGGATCGCTAGATGACATATTTACGGTTAGAACTAGGGCGGTATCTAATCGCCTTCGAACCTCTAACTTTCGTTCTTGATTGATGAAAACACCTTTGGCAAATGCTTTCGCTGATGTTCGTCTTGCGACGATCCAAGAATTTCACCTCTAACGTCGCAATACGAATGCCCCCAGTTATCCCTATTAATCATTACCTCGGAGTTCTGAAAACCAACAAAATAGAACCGAGATCATATTCTATTATTCCATGCACGAAATATTCAAGCGGCATTTTGAGCCCGCTTTGAGCACTCTAATTTGTTCAAAGTAAAATTGTCGGCCCATCTCGACACTCACTGAAGAGCACCGCGATAGGATTTTGATATTGAACCGGCGTTTTACCGCCGGCTCACCGACGATATGCTCCGCAGACGTGTCAGTATCACCGCGGATGCGGTGCACCGACAGCGCGGCGCACAAATGCAACTACGAGCTTTTTAACCGCAACAATTTTAGTATACGCTATTGGAGCTGGAATTACCGCGGCTGCTGGCACCAGACTTGCCCTCCAATTGTTCCTCGTTAAAATATTTAAAGTGTACTCATTCCGATTACGAGGCCTCGAAAGAGTCCCGTATCGTTATTTTTCGTCACTACCTCCCCGTGCCGGGAGTGGGTAATTTGCGCGCCTGCTGCCTTCCTTGGATGTGGTAGCCGTTTCTCAGGCTCCCTCTCCGGAATCGAACCCTGATTCCCCGTTACCCGTGACAACCATGGTAGTCGCAGAAACTACCATCGAAAGTTGATAAGGCAGACATTTGAAAGATGCGTCGCCGGTACTGGACCATGCGATCGGCAAAAGTTATCCAGATTCATCAAAATTAACGACTTCGGACGAGACGCCCTCCGTCGATTGGTTTTGATCTAATAAAAGCACTCATCCCATCACTGGTCAGAGTTCTGATTGCATGTATTAGCTCTAGAATTACCACAGTTATCCAAGTAACTGAGTAAGATCTAAGGAACCAAAACTGATATATTGAGCCATTCGCGGTATCGCCTTAATACGGCTTGCACTGAGACATGCATGGCTTAATCTTTGAGACAAGCATATAACTACTGGCAGGATCAACCAGGGAGCTAACCGAGACTTGTTGAAGTCGTCAATTACTCTTCTCGTTTCATATTCGCATATAAAATACACACAAACTTATGCATGCATGTACAATATACGCACAGTATGAAACGAGCGTCTCACCGTATCGTCGATCGCGTTAGACGCGATAGATTTTAACGGTTGACTCTTATAAAAATTTATATGAGACACAAACGCGCTTTAAGCACGCGCGCGCGCGTGCGCTATAATATATAACGCGACGACAGCGGCGGCGGCGGCGGCGGCGGAGGCGTCTTCACATAATGACACATAACGGTCACGAATTCGAACGTTCTAAACGAGATCGAGTTTTTTTTTCAAAATAACACTTCGCACACGACGTGTACGTATGTATTGTTCAACGATTATTATCGTAAAACATTGGGATCGACGCCCGGTGTTTGAGTGATCGTACCGATACTCGGGTTGTGTATTTTTTGTACATGATAAATGTAAAAATTAACAAAAAGAATTTTAGAAACGACCGTTCATATATAATATAAAAATTATACACACTATACGAATACACTGAATCTTTTAAGAACTCCGTCTCTAACGTTTTCTCATATCGTCGCGACGTCGCAGATCGACTACAATGAATCAACATTTATTCCATGAGGATAGATTGTAGCGAGAGCGACGACGACGACGATAAGAGGAAGAGCGCATGAGGCAGAGAGATCTACGTGCGTCCGTCGGTCGGCACAGTTTTACAGAACGAATAAGAATCTTTTTATCATTTTCACGTGTGTCAGTGAATATCCCCCAGCGGTCGAGACGAATCGTACGTACATACTTGTTGTTACACTACGTAAAGTATAATATAACGCGATACGACGAATCGAGAGACACGCCAGAAGACACGCAACAAAGACGACAAATGAAAACGATAATAACATTTTTTTCGTTATACAAGAGTACTGATCCGGTCACTTCGCGTCTAACATCAATTTTTGAATGTTCGACGTTCGAACCGTCACTACTCCATATATATGCCTGACGATGAGTATGACATTCGGCTCGTTCGAACGGAATGTATTTTTTTTTTTATTATTATTATTATTTTATTATGTTTCTCATATTCGATCTGATATCATAAGACGACGAACCCCAGAACACGCAGCCCTATCCGAACCCCCCCCCTCCCCCTCCCCAACCCCCCCCCCCCCAACTGACACCCCAAACCCTCCAAAATCTCCAAAACTTCGATTATTTTGTTCTATATTTTTATAGATAGTATATGATTATATGATATTATGCAACGTCAATGCAACAACAACGACAACAACAACAACAACAACAACAACAACAAAGAAAGTTGTATCTTCGTTTATTTAAATTTCACCGGTATTCGTTTATCGAAAAAAAAAAAATTTATAATTAAAATTATTATATTTTATAATTAAAATAATAATTATGACGATGACGAATAAATATAATAATAATAATAATAAAGAACATGACGCGATTTACGAATGCGTAAATAATGTTAATAATATAATTTTTAAGTTTCATATCAGTCTTGATACCTTAAAATATGTATAATGAAGTAATAAATAAATATAAATTATCTTTAAAAAAATATCCTGACATAAATGTATTGAATCTCTATAAAAAAATTAAAAAATAATCTAACGAACGCAACGAGCTCTACTCCTACTCTACGAACGTTTTCTCGAACGAAGTGCTCGATGAAAACGTCGAACGTTCGTGTATCGAAAGGAGAGTCGAGATAGAGCTCATATAATGTTAATGTTAATGTTAATGTTAATGTTAATGTATCGAAAATTATATATGTTAATTATTGATATTAAACGTATAAGAAGACTTACGTAATAATATAATAATGAAAATGACGCGAATTACGAACACGCGAGAGACACAGCACGCACAGA
>NW_025920019.1:17500-20000 GCF_905147765.1 Vanessa atalanta | reverse complement strand
CCTTCCGCAGGTTCCCCTACGGAAACCTTGTTACGACTTTTACTTCCTCTAAATGATCAAGTTTGGTCAACTTCCCAGCAACGCCGACGGCCGTGAAGCCACCGCGTGTCGGTCCGAAGACCTCACTAAATCATTCAATCGGTAGTAGCGACGGGCGGTGTGTACAAAGGGCAGGGACGTAATCAACGCGAGCTTATGACTCGCGCTTACTAGGAATTCCTCGTTTATGGGGGATAATTGCAAACCCCAATCCCCAGCACGAAGGAGTTTCAACGGGTTGCCCGGGCCTCTAGGCCAGGGAGAACATGCTGATTCCTTCAGTGTAGCGCGCGTGCGGCCCAGGACATCTAAGGGCATCACAGACCTGTTATTGCTCAATCTCGTGCGGCTCGAAGCCGCCGGTCCCTCTAAGAAGAATTTTAATACGCCGCCAGTGAGTTGCTCGACCGAAATCGAGCACACCTAAATGACGACGCCTATTTAGCAGGCTAGAGTCTCGTTCGTTACCGGAATTAACCAGACAAATCGCTCCACCAACTAAGAACGGCCATGCACCACCACCCACCGAATCAAGAAAGAGCTATTAATCTGTCAATCCTTCCGGTGTCCGGGCCTGGTGAGATTTCCCGTGTTGAGTCAAATTAAGCCGCAGGCTCCACTCCTGGTGGTGCCCTTCCGTCAATTCCTTTAAGTTTCAGCTTTGCAACCATACTCCCCCCGGAGTCCAAAATCTTTGGTTTCCCGGAAGCTGCCCGCCGAGCCATTGTAGTAACGTCGGCGGATCGCTAGATGACATATTTACGGTTAGAACTAGGGCGGTATCTAATCGCCTTCGAACCTCTAACTTTCGTTCTTGATTGATGAAAACACCTTTGGCAAATGCTTTCGCTGATGTTCGTCTTGCGACGATCCAAGAATTTCACCTCTAACGTCGCAATACGAATGCCCCCAGTTATCCCTATTAATCATTACCTCGGAGTTCTGAAAACCAACAAAATAGAACCGAGATCATATTCTATTATTCCATGCACGAAATATTCAAGCGGCATTTTGAGCCCGCTTTGAGCACTCTAATTTGTTCAAAGTAAAATTGTCGGCCCATCTCGACACTCACTGAAGAGCACCGCGATAGGATTTTGATATTGAACCGGCGTTTTACCGCCGGCTCACCGACGATATGCTCCGCAGACGTGTCAGTATCACCGCGGATGCGGTGCACCGACAGCGCGGCGCACAAATGCAACTACGAGCTTTTTAACCGCAACAATTTTAGTATACGCTATTGGAGCTGGAATTACCGCGGCTGCTGGCACCAGACTTGCCCTCCAATTGTTCCTCGTTAAAATATTTAAAGTGTACTCATTCCGATTACGAGGCCTCGAAAGAGTCCCGTATCGTTATTTTTCGTCACTACCTCCCCGTGCCGGGAGTGGGTAATTTGCGCGCCTGCTGCCTTCCTTGGATGTGGTAGCCGTTTCTCAGGCTCCCTCTCCGGAATCGAACCCTGATTCCCCGTTACCCGTGACAACCATGGTAGTCGCAGAAACTACCATCGAAAGTTGATAAGGCAGACATTTGAAAGATGCGTCGCCGGTACTGGACCATGCGATCGGCAAAAGTTATCCAGATTCATCAAAATTAACGACTTCGGACGAGACGCCCTCCGTCGATTGGTTTTGATCTAATAAAAGCACTCATCCCATCACTGGTCAGAGTTCTGATTGCATGTATTAGCTCTAGAATTACCACAGTTATCCAAGTAACTGAGTAAGATCTAAGGAACCAAAACTGATATATTGAGCCATTCGCGGTATCGCCTTAATACGGCTTGCACTGAGACATGCATGGCTTAATCTTTGAGACAAGCATATAACTACTGGCAGGATCAACCAGGGAGCTAACCGAGACTTGTTGAAGTCGTCAATTACTCTTCTCGTTTCATATTCGCATATAAAATACACACAAACTTATGCATGCATGTACAATATACGCACAGTATGAAACGAGCGTCTCACCGTATCGTCGATCGCGTTAGACGCGATAGATTTTAACGGTTGACTCTTATAAAAATTTATATGAGACACAAACGCGCTTTAAGCACGCGCGCGCGCGTGCGTGCGCTATAATATATAACGCGACGACAGCGGCGGCGGCGGCGGCGGCGGCGGAGGCGTCTTCACATAATGACACATAACGGTCACGAATTCGAACGTTCTAAACGAGATCGAGTTTTTTTTTCAAAATAACACTTCGCACACGACGTGTACGTATGTATTGTTCAACGATTATTATCGTAAAACATTGGGATCGACGCCCGGTGTTTGAGTGATCGTACCGATACTCGGGTTGTGTATTTTTTGTACATGATAAATGTAAAAATTAACAAAAAGAATTTTAGAAACGACCGTTCATATATAATATAAAAATTATACACACTATACGAATACACTGAATCTTTTAAGAACTCCGTCTCTAACGTTTTCTCATATCGTCGCGACGT
>NW_025920019.1:7500-10000 GCF_905147765.1 Vanessa atalanta | reverse complement strand
AGTTTCAACGGGTTGCCCGGGCCTCTAGGCCAGGGAGAACATGCTGATTCCTTCAGTGTAGCGCGCGTGCGGCCCAGGACATCTAAGGGCATCACAGACCTGTTATTGCTCAATCTCGTGCGGCTCGAAGCCGCCGGTCCCTCTAAGAAGAATTTTAATACGCCGCCAGTGAGTTGCTCGACCGAAATCGAGCACACCTAAATGACGACGCCTATTTAGCAGGCTAGAGTCTCGTTCGTTACCGGAATTAACCAGACAAATCGCTCCACCAACTAAGAACGGCCATGCACCACCACCCACCGAATCAAGAAAGAGCTATTAATCTGTCAATCCTTCCGGTGTCCGGGCCTGGTGAGATTTCCCGTGTTGAGTCAAATTAAGCCGCAGGCTCCACTCCTGGTGGTGCCCTTCCGTCAATTCCTTTAAGTTTCAGCTTTGCAACCATACTCCCCCCGGAGTCCAAAATCTTTGGTTTCCCGGAAGCTGCCCGCCGAGCCATTGTAGTAACGTCGGCGGATCGCTAGATGACATATTTACGGTTAGAACTAGGGCGGTATCTAATCGCCTTCGAACCTCTAACTTTCGTTCTTGATTGATGAAAACACCTTTGGCAAATGCTTTCGCTGATGTTCGTCTTGCGACGATCCAAGAATTTCACCTCTAACGTCGCAATACGAATGCCCCCAGTTATCCCTATTAATCATTACCTCGGAGTTCTGAAAACCAACAAAATAGAACCGAGATCATATTCTATTATTCCATGCACGAAATATTCAAGCGGCATTTTGAGCCCGCTTTGAGCACTCTAATTTGTTCAAAGTAAAATTGTCGGCCCATCTCGACACTCACTGAAGAGCACCGCGATAGGATTTTGATATTGAACCGGCGTTTTACCGCCGGCTCACCGACGATATGCTCCGCAGACGTGTCAGTATCACCGCGGATGCGGTGCACCGACAGCGCGGCGCACAAATGCAACTACGAGCTTTTTAACCGCAACAATTTTAGTATACGCTATTGGAGCTGGAATTACCGCGGCTGCTGGCACCAGACTTGCCCTCCAATTGTTCCTCGTTAAAATATTTAAAGTGTACTCATTCCGATTACGAGGCCTCGAAAGAGTCCCGTATCGTTATTTTTCGTCACTACCTCCCCGTGCCGGGAGTGGGTAATTTGCGCGCCTGCTGCCTTCCTTGGATGTGGTAGCCGTTTCTCAGGCTCCCTCTCCGGAATCGAACCCTGATTCCCCGTTACCCGTGACAACCATGGTAGTCGCAGAAACTACCATCGAAAGTTGATAAGGCAGACATTTGAAAGATGCGTCGCCGGTACTGGACCATGCGATCGGCAAAAGTTATCCAGATTCATCAAAATTAACGACTTCGGACGAGACGCCCTCCGTCGATTGGTTTTGATCTAATAAAAGCACTCATCCCATCACTGGTCAGAGTTCTGATTGCATGTATTAGCTCTAGAATTACCACAGTTATCCAAGTAACTGAGTAAGATCTAAGGAACCAAAACTGATATATTGAGCCATTCGCGGTATCGCCTTAATACGGCTTGCACTGAGACATGCATGGCTTAATCTTTGAGACAAGCATATAACTACTGGCAGGATCAACCAGGGAGCTAACCGAGACTTGTTGAAGTCGTCAATTACTCTTCTCGTTTCATATTCGCATATAAAATACACACAAACTTATGCATGCATGTACAATATACGCACAGTATGAAACGAGCGTCTCACCGTATCGTCGATCGCGTTAGACGCGATAGATTTTAACGGTTGACTCTTATAAAAATTTATATGAGACAAAAACGCGCTTTAAGCACGCGCGCGCGCGTGCGTGCGCTATAATATATAACGCGACGACAGCGGCGGCGGCGGCGGCGGCGGCGGAGGCGTCTTCACATAATGACACATAACGGTCACGAATTCGAACGTTCTAAACGAGATCGAGTTTTTTTTTCAAAATAACACTTCGCACACGACGTGTACGTATGTATTGTTCAACGATTATTATCGTAAAACATTGGGATCGACGCCCGGTGTTTGAGTGATCGTACCGATACTCGGGTTGTGTATTTTTTGTACATGATAAATGTAAAAATTAACAAAAAGAATTTTAGAAACGACCGTTCATATATAATATAAAAATTATACACACTATACGAATACACTGAATCTTTTAAGAACTCCGTCTCTAACGTTTTCTCATATCGTCGCGACGTCGCAGATCGACTACAATGAATCAACATTTATTCCATGAGGATAGATTGTAGCGAGAGCGACGACGACGACGATAAGAGGAAGAGCGCATGAGGCAGAGAGATCTACGTGCGTCCGTCGGTCGGCACAGTTTTACAGAACGAAAAAGAATCTTTTTATCATTTTCACGTGTGTCAGTGAATATCCCCAGCGGTCGAGACGAATCGTACGTACATACTTGGTTGTTACACTACGTAAAGTATAATATAACGCGATACGACGAATCGA
>NW_025920018.1:20000-24994 GCF_905147765.1 Vanessa atalanta | reverse complement strand
CACCTACCTACCCAACCTACCCACCCAACCTAACCAAACCTACCAACCTAACCACCCCTACCAAACCTAACCAACCCTACCACCTACCTAACCAAACCTAACCTACCTACCTAACCTACCCTACCCTAACCTAACCTAACCTCACCTAACCTAACCTAACCTAACCTAACCTAACCTAACCTAACCTAACCTAACCTAACCTAACCTAACCTAACCTAACCTAACCTAACCTACCTAACCTAACCTAACCTAACCTAACCTAACCTAACCTAACCTAACCTAACCTAACCTAACCTAACCTAACCTAACCTAACCTAACCTAACCTAACCTAACCTAACCTAACCTACCTAACCTAACCTAACCTAACCTAACCTAACCTAACCTAACCTAACCTAACCTAACCAAACCTAACCTAACCTAACCAACCTAACCCCACCTAACCTACCTAACCTAACCTAACCTAACCTAACCTAACCTAACCTAACCTAACCTAACCTACCTAACCTAACCTACCTAACCTACCTAACCTAACCTAACCTAACCTAACCTAACCTAACCTAACCTAACCTAACCTAACCTAACCTAACCTAACCTAACCAACCTAACCTAACCTAACCTAACCTAACCTAACCTACCTAACCTAACCTAACCTAACCTACCTAACCTAACCTAACCTAACCTAACCTAACCTAACCTAACCTAACCTAACCTAACCTAACCTAACCTAACCTAACCTAACCTAACCTAACCTAACCTAACCTAACCTAACCTAACCTAACCTAACCTAACCTAACCTAACCTAACCTAACCTAACCTAACCTAACCTAACCTAACCTAACCTAACCTAACCTAACCTAACCTAACCTAACCTAACCTAACCTAACCTAACCACCTACCTACCTAACCTAACCTAACCTAACCTAACCTAACCTAACCTAACCTACCTAACCTAACCTAACCTAACCTAACCTAACCTAACCTAACCTAACCTAACCTAACCTAACCTAACCTAACCTACTAACCTAACCTAACCTACCTAACCTACTAACCTGAACCTACCTAACCTAACCTAACCTAACCTAACCTAACCTAACCTAACCTAACCTAACCTAACCTAACCTAACCTACCTAACCTAACCTAACCTAACCTAACCTAACCTAACCTAACCTAACCTAACCTAACCTAACCTAACCTAACCTACCTAACCTAACCTAACCTAACCTAACCTAACCTAACCTAACCTAACCTAACCTAACCTAACCTAACCTAACCTAACCTAACCTAACCTAACCTAACCTAACCTAACCTACTAACCTAACCTAACCTAACCTAACCTAACCTAACCTAACCTAACCTAACCTAACCTAACCTAACCTAACCTACCTAACCTAACCTAACCTAACCTAACCTAACCTAACCTAACCTAACCTAACCTAACCTAACCTAACCTAACCTAACCTACCTAACCTAACCTAACCTAACCTAACTACCTACCTACCTACCTAACCTAACCTAACCTAACCTAACCTAACTAACCTAACCTAACCTAACCTAACCTAACCTAACCTAACCTAACCTAACCTAACCTACCTAACCTAACCTACTAACCTAACCTAACCTAACCTAACCTAACCTAACCTAACCTAACCTAACCTAACCTAACCTAACCTAACCTAACCTAACCTAACCTAACCTAACTTAACCTAACCTAACCTAACCTAACCTAACCTAACCTAACCTAACCTAACCTAACCTAACCTAACCTAACCTAACCTAACCTAACCTACCTAACCTAACCTAACCTAACCTAACCTAACCTAACCTAACCTAACCTAACCTAACCTAACCTAACCTAACCTAACCTAACCTAACCTAACCTAACCTAACCTAACCTAACCTAACCTAACCTAACCTAACCTAACCTAACCTAACCTAACCTATCCTAACCTAACCTAACCTAACCTAACCTAACCTAACCTAACCTAACCTAACCTAACCTAACCTAACCTAACCTAACCTAACCTAACCTAACCTAACCTAACCTAACCTAACCTAACCTAACCTAACCTAACCTAACCTAACCTAACCTAACCTAACCTAACCTAACCTAACCTAACCTAACCTAACCTAACCTAACCTAACCTAACCTAACCTAACCTAACCTAACCTAACCTAACCTAACCTAACCTAACCTAACCTAACCTAACCTAACCTAACCTAACCTAACCTAACCTAACCTAACCTAACCTAACCTAACCTAACCTAACCTAACCTAACCTAACCTAACCTAACCTAACCTAACCTAACCTAACCTAACCTAACCTAACCTAACCTAACCTAACCTAACCTAACCTAACCTAACCTAACCTAACCTAACCTAACCTAACCTAACCTACCTAACCTAACCTAACCTAACCTAACCTAACCTAACCTAACCTAACCTAACCTAACCTAACCTAACCTAACCTAACCTAACCTAACCTAACCTAACCTAACCTAACCTAACCTAACCTAACCTAACCTAACCTAACCTAACCTAACCTACCTAACCTAACCTAACCTAACCTAACCTAACCTAACCTAACCTAACCTAACCTAACCTAACCTAACCTAACCTAACCTAACCTAACCTACCTAACCTAACCTAACCTAACCTAACCTAACCTAACCTAACCTAACCTAACCTAACCTAACCTAACCTAACCTAACCTAACCTAACCTAACCTAACCTAACCTAACCTAACCTAACCTAACCTAACCTAACCTAACCTAACCTAACCTAACCTAACCTAACCTAACCTAACCTAACCTAACCTAACCTAACCTAACCTAACCTAACCTAACCTAACCTAACCTAACCTAACCTAACCTAACCTAACCTAACCTAACCTAACCTAACCTAACCTAACCTAACCTAACCTAACCTAACCTAACCTAACCTAACCTAACCTAACCTAACCTAACCTAACCTAACCTAACCTAACCTAACCTAACCTAACCTAACCTAACCTAACCTAACCTAACCTAACCTAACCTAACCTAACCTAACCTAACCTAACCTAACCTAACCTAACCTAACCTAACCTAACCTAACCTAACCTAACCTAACCTAACCTAACCTAACCTAACCTAACCTAACCTAACCTAACCTAACCTAACCTAACCTAACCTAACCTAACCTAACCTAACCTAACCTAACCTAACCTAACCTAACCTAACCTAACCTAACCTAACCTAACCTAACCTAACCTAACCTAACCTAACCTAACCTAACCTGACCTAACCTAACCTAACCTAACCTAACCTAACCTAACCTAACCTAACCTAACCTAACCTAACCTAACCTAACCTAACCTAACCTAACCTAACCTAACCTAACCTAACCTAACCTAACCTAACCTAACCTAACCTAACCTAACCTAACCTAACCTAACCTAACCTAACCTAACCTAACCTAACCTAACCTAACCTAACCTAACCTAACCTAACCTAACCTAACCTAACCTAACCTAACCTAACCTAACCTAACCTAACCTAACCTAACCTAACCTAACCTAACCTAACCTAACCTAACCTAACCTAACCTAACCTAACCTAACCTAACCTAACCTAACCTAACCTAACCTAACCTAACCTAACCTAACCTAACCTAACCTAACCTAACCTAACCTAACCTAACCTAACCTAACCTAACCTAACCTAACCTAACCTAACCTAACCTAACCTAACCTAACCTAATCTAACCTAACCTAACCTAACCTAACCTAACCTAACCTAACCTAACCTAACCTAACCTAACCTAACCTAACCTAACCTAACCTAACCTAACCTAACCTAACCTAACCTAACCTAACCTAACCTAACCTAACCTAACCTAACCTAACCTAACCTAACCTAACCTAACCTAACCTAACCTAACCTAACCTAACCTAACCTAACCTAACCTAACCTAACCTAACCTAACCTAACCGAACCTAACCTAACCTAACCTAACCTAACCTAACCTAACCTAACCTAACCTAACCTAACCTAACCTAACCTAACCTAACCTAACCTAACCTAACCTAACCTAACCTAACCTAACCTAACCTAACCTAACCTAACCTAACCTAACCTAACCTAACCTAACCTAACCTAACCTAACCTAACCTAACCTAACCTAACCTAACCTAACCTAACCTAACCTAACCTAACCTAACCTAACCTAACCTAACCTAACCTAACCTAACCTAACCTAACCTAACCTAACCTAACCTAACCTAACCTAACCTAACCTAACCTAACCTAACCTAACCTAACCTAACCTAACCTAACCTAACCTAACCTAACCTAACCTAACCTAACCTAACCTAACCTAACCTAACCTAACCTAACCTAACCTAACCTAACCTAACCTAACCTAACCTAACCTAACCTAACCTAACCTAACCTAACCTAACCTAACCTAACCTAACCTAACCTAACCTAACCTAACCTAACCTAACCTAACCTAACCTAACCTAACCTAACCTAACCTAACCTAACCTAACCTAACCTAACCTAACCTAACCTAACCTAACCTAACCTAACTAACCTAACCTAACCTAACCTAACCTAACCTAACCTAACCTAACCTAACCTAACCTAACCTAACCTAACCTAACCTAACCTAACCTAACCTAACCTAACCTAACCTAACCTAACCTAACCTAACCTAACCTAACCTAACCTAACCTAACCTAACCTAACCTAACCTAACCTAACCTAACCTAACCTAACCTAACCTAACCTAACCTAACCTAACCTAACCTAACCTAACCTAACCTAACCTAACCTAACCTAACCTAACCTAACCTAACCTAACCTAACCTAACCTAACCTAACCTAACCTAACCTAACCTAACCTAACCTAACCTAACCTAACCTAACCTAACCTAACCTAACCTAACCTACCTAACCTAACCTAACCTAACCTAACCTAACCTAACCTAACCTAACCTAACCTAACCTAAC
>NW_025920018.1:0-12500 GCF_905147765.1 Vanessa atalanta | reverse complement strand
GGGCCTCCGTTTTGGATATGGAGACCCTCAAGCCCAGCATTCCCATACGGTCCACGGTGAGAGCCGTTCCGACCTCGGCGAGGCGTGCCGCCTCCCGAAAGTCCCGCCCAGTCGCCGTGACGAGGGTGTCGTCAGCGTAGCACAACACCCCCATCCCGGGAAGGACGGGAGCTCGCAGGAGCCAGTCGAAACCGACGTTCCACAGGATTGGGCCGAGAACCGACCCCTGTGGAACGCCGCAGCCTACCCGACGCCGGACCAGCCTCCCATCGACCCCCGCCCAGAGGACCTCCCTGTCCTGGAGGTACGCCTCCAGCAGCCTCCTGAGATAGGTCGGCACCCCATGGTATCGGAGTGCCTCCCGTATCGTCTCGAAAGGGAGACTGTTGAAGGCGTTCGCCACGTCGAGCGAAACCGCCAGGACGACTTGCCCCCGGGCCACCGCTTCCGTCGTCCGAGTCTTCAGGGCGTCCAGGGCGTCGACCGTCGACCGGCCCGCCCTGAACCCGTACTGAGCCTCTGAGAGACCCGGACCGACCTCCTCGAGGTGCTGAACGAGACGGGCTGCGAGGACCTTCTCGAAGAGTTTGCCCGTCTCGTTCAGCAGCACTATTGGCCTGTATGCCGAAGGGGAATCCATCGGCCGACCTTCCTTCGGCAACAGGACCAACTTTCCTTCCTTCCAAGGCTTCGGAAACTGCCCGCTGCACAGGCACTCGTCGAACAGCTCCCGAAGCCTTGCACCCAGGAATTCCAGGGCGTCGCACAGAACACGCCCTGGAACCCCGTCCGGACCCGGCGCCGTGTTCTTGGCCCTCAAGCGGCCGAGGGCCATCTCCATCTCCCGCTCCGTGATCAGTGGTGGAGCCACTGCGTCTTCGATCACGGAGCGGGGGGCCATCTGCGGAGGGACATGCTCGCCTGGATGGGGAAAGAGTTCCCCGACCAGGCGCAGGAGGAGTTCCGGCGGCAGCGTCTCAGTGACGGGGGCGCCTTGAGTGCGGAACTTTCCGCGTACGCCGCGGTACGGGCGCCCCCACGGGTCTCGATTGAGACCCGCCAGAAGCTCCTCCCTGGCCTTCTCCTTGGCCTTGCTTATCGCCAGCTGCAGATCTTTTTTCAACTGGCGATAAGCGTCCAGCATCTGTCCCTCCAGGTCCGTGTCGAGGCCGTTGCGCCTTCGACAGCGGACGTAGGCCCTCCGCGCCCGGCAGCACGTCGCCCGAAGGTCGGCGATTTCGGGCGACCACCAATAGACGTGCCGGCGCGGAACCCTGCGCCGGGTCCGAGGCATGGCCGCATCGCAGACCTCCTTGAGCGAACTGCGCATGCGGCCCGCCAGCTCCTCTGCGCTGGCGCCCTCCGTCCTCCCCGCGGAACCCCACCGCTGCACGATGGCGGCCTCCTTGACCAGCTCTCGATCGACCTGGCCGAGAGACCACCTCGGCAGCGTAGTCGGCACCCTCTGGGGTTCCGCCGGCCTGCGAGATGTGGAGATCTCGAATCGGATGTACCGGTGATCCGATAGAGTCTCCACCTCCTCCTCCACTCTCCAGTCGACCACTCTGCGTGCAACGACGGGGGTGGCGAACGAAACGTCCACCACGGAACCCCCCTGATGTCGCACGCAGGTGTGAACCTGCCCCCTGTTGAGAAGGGACAGGTCGGAGAGCAGGGCCCACACCTGGACGGCCCTCCCTCGCGGATTCGTGGCGGGGTTGCCCCAGGCACGCGACTTTGCGTTTAAGTCGCCGAGAACCAGTATCGGTTTCGGCGACTGCCTGGCCACCGCAGCTCTGACTAAGCCGAGGTAAGTCTCGAACTCAGCCAGGCTGCGATTAGGGGAGAAGTACGTACCGACGACGACGTACTCCCCCCACCCCACCACTACGTAGCCCGAGCCCCTCTCGATGAGTGAGAGGGGGGGGCCCGTTCCGCTCCTCGTGAGAACCGCCACGGTGTCGTCCGAGTCCCCCAGCCAGTGAGGTAGGGGAGGGACGAAGTAGGGCTCACAGGCCACCGCCAGGTCTACCTGCCACTCCGCCATGGACTGCAGCAGAAGGTCCTGCGCTCCGGCGGAGTGGTTCACGTTCGATTGTAGGAAGCTCAGGTGTGCTGGCATACTTGATTCTTCTGAGCTTCCTCCGTAGCCTGGCGGCTTTCCTCGCGCGGGGCGGTCCTGGTTCCTTGGACCGCTTTACCCTTCGTGATGGGGGGGTTGCAATCCCTGGCCCCCATCAGGTGCCCCGAAGGCTTGCCAGCCTCCGCGCAGACCGCGCAGCGCATCTTGGCCGTGCATTCCGCTGACTTGTGGCCGTCCGAGCCACAGCGGTAGCACAGGCCTCCCCTCTCCGCCTTCGACGGGCAGAGCGCCCGTGTATGGCCAAGGCCCATACACTTGTAGCAGCGCATAGGGCGCTGCTCCATGACGGCCACCTTGGCCGAGCTCCACCCGACGAGGAGGCGACCGGCAGCGGCCAGCTTCTTCGCTGCCGTGAGGGGGCAGGTGACGCGGACCATCCCCATATAGCCGGGTCCGCGCTGCATCACTCCGCACTTCACCGCCTCGGAGGAGCAGTCACCGGCGTGCTCGATCGCCGCGGCCAGTTTCTCCAAGGTGACGGAGTCGTCGAGCCCCGTCACCTTCAGGTCGGCCTTCTTGACCGGGCGCACTACGTCAGCGACCCCGTCGAGAACTGTGCGGAGCTTCGCCGCCAACCTATCGGCCTGCTCCGCTTGGGCTTTCGGCAGCTCGAGAGCCCTGGCTCCGGTCGCCGTGCGTCGCACCTTCAGCCCACCGCTGATTCCTAGATCCTGGAGCTTGACACTTTGCTCCGCTCTCTCCAGGACCTGCGCGTAGGTGACGCCCTTTCCTACTGCTTCCGGCTGCAACGTGAGAACGATTGCAGCCGAGCGAGGGGTGGCCAGCTTCGATTTGGCTGGCTGGGGCGTCTTCGGCGGCGCCTTTGCGGCCGTAGCGTCGGCGGAAGAGGTGGTCTTGCTCCCCTTCCTGCCCTTCTTCACCACCGTGGACCAGGACGTTACCTTGTTCGGTGGTGTCTGGGACGTCGCCGGTGCAACCGGGGCGCTTACCGTCGCACATGGAGGGCCTGCGGTCGGCGATTGTGCCACTGGTGGGGCCGTTTTCCTGGCCTTTTTCGGTATCGCCGGCTGACGGGCCGCCGACGCGTGAGACGGCGTCACCTCTTGCGGTTTATCTGCCGCGGAGGGAGGTCGCTGCATCCTCGCAGGGAGGCGCTCCTCCAGGCCCGCCAATTGGTCCTTCATCGCCGCGCCGATCGACCTGACGATGAAGTCCTTGAGCTCCTCCATCGAAGGAGCGCCTCGCGGGGTGTTGGCCGCCTCGGTCGCCGCTGCCACCGTGGTACGCATCTCCGCGTACTCACGGCGGTGGGCCTTTAGCTCCGCCTTGAGGTTTTCAACCTCCCTGTGCAGGCGGTTGTTGTCCGCCCGGAGCCTCCTGCTCTCCTCGGCCTCCGTCCGAGAGGCGAGGGCCTCGACCACACCCTCCAGAGAGGTCGCTGCGTCCTTTAGCTTTTTAATAAACCCTCCTTTCAAGTTGGAGGATTTAAGAGCGACCTCTCGTATCTGGGCCGCATTTCGGCCAGCCTCCGCGCGGAGCTCCTCGGCGCTTAAGTCGGCTGGGTCTGCGATGTTTATTGCGGGGGTCGGCTCGTTGACCACCGGCGCCGCAGCCGGCGCCTTTTTAAAGGCTCGGCTGCGCAGGGTACGTTCGAAGGCGAGCTCCCTGTCTTCCTCCTCTTTCTTTTTAAGTTCAGCCCTAGCTTGGCTGAGCCCGTTCTTTGAGTTGCCGCGGCGGTCGGCAGTGAGTCTCGCCGAGTCGGAGTCCGAGTCGGAATCGTCATGGTCGACGAACCGGACCGAGGCGTCCGACGCTGTCTCCATATCGGAGTCCATTTAATTGCTTGAGGCTGCAGATTAAAGCGGCGTCCCGCAGGAAGTACTTGGGCCAGGGTGGCTCTAAGGCATCATTATTGATCCTCAGAGCCCGGGCTATCGGATAAGCCGATAAAAAATTTTTGGTTGATTTTTACCCTTCCTGTTCTATATATATATTACAGGGCGGGTGGGAGGGCACAATTTTTCGGTTTTCGACCGATAACTCTCGAACGGATAGGCCGATCCGGGAGATTGAGATGTCAACGGATGCAGAGCAGAGGGCCCCACAATCGCGCCGAACACGGAGAAAAAAGGTGAAAAATTTTTCGGTTTTCGACCGATAACTCTCGAACGGATAGGCCGATCCGGGAGATTGAGATGTCAACGGATGCAGAGCAGAGGGCCCCACAATCGCGCCGAACACGGAAAAAAGATCGAAACAATAATGAAAAAGATATAAACGAAAAACTTAAAAATAGCTTAAAAACAGACAAAAACGGGAGATATAAGTAAGTTAAAAAAGGAATTATAATTTTAATAGTGAGAACTGAGTGAGGTATTTTTTTCAGATTTTTACGACAAGAAATGGAGAAAAAATTTTGAAAAATGTACTTCCAACCTATCCTAACCTAACCTAACCTAACCTAACCTAACCTAACCTAACCTAACCTAACCTAACTAACCTAACCTAACCTAACCTAACCTAACCTAACCTAACCTAACCTAACCTAACCTAACCTAACCTAACCTAACCTAACCTAACCTAACCTAACCTAACCTAACCTAACCTAACCTAACCTAACCTAACCTAACCTAACCTAACCTAACCTAACCTAACCTAACCTAACCTAACCTACCTAACCTAACCTAACCTAACCTAACCTAACCTAACCTAACCTAACCTAACCTAACCTAACCTAACCTAACCTAACCTAACCTAACCTAACCTAACCTAACCTAACCTAACCTAACCTAACCTAACCTAACTACCTAACCTAACCTAACCTAACCTAACCTAACCTAACCTAACCTAACCTAACCTAACCTAACCTAACCTAACCTAACCTAACCTAACCTAACCTAACCTAACCTAACCTAACCTAACCTAACCTAACCTAACCTAACCTAACCTAACCTAACCTAACCTAACCTAACCTAACCTAACCTAACCTAACCTAACCTAACCTAACCTAACCTAACCTAACCTAACCTAACCTAACCTAACCTAACCTAACCTAACCTAACCTAACCTAACCTAACCTAACCTAACCTAACCTAACCTAACCTAACCTAACCTAACCTAACCTAACCTAACCTAACCTAACCTAACCTAACCTAACCTAACCTAACCTAACCTAACCTAACCTAACCTAACCTAACCTAACCTAACCTAACCTAACCTAACCTAACCTAACCTAACCTAACCTAACCTAACCTAACCTAACCTAACCTAACCTAACCTAACCTAACCTAACCTAACCTAACCTAACCTAACCTAACCTAACCTATCCTAACCTAACCTAACCTAACCTAACCTAACCTAACCTAACCTAACCTAACCTAACCTAACCTAACCTAACCTAACCTAACCTAACCTAACCTAACCTAACCTAACCTAACCTAACCTAACCTAACCTAACCTAACCTAACCTAACCTAACCTAACCTAACCTAACCTAACCTAACCTAACCTAACCTAACCTAACCTAACCTAACCTAACCTAACCTAACCTAACCTAACCTAACCTAACCTAACCTAACCTAACCTAACCTAACCTAACCTAACCTAACCTAACCTAACCTAACCTAACCTAACCTAACCTAACCTAACCTAACCTAACCTAACCTAACCTAACCTAACCTAACCTAACCTAACCTAACCTAACCTAACCTAACCTAACCTAACCTAACCTAACCTAACCTAACCTAACCTAACCTAACCTAACCTAACCTAACCTAACCTAACCTAACCTAACCTAACCTAACCTAACCTAACCTAACCTAACCTAACCTAACCTAACCTAACCTAACCTAACCTAACCTAACCTAACCTAACCTAACCTAACCTAACCTAACCTAACCTAACCTAACCTAACCTAACCTACCTAACCTAACCTAACCTAACCTAACCTAACCTAACCTAACCTAACCTAACCTAACCTAACCTAACCTACCTACCTAACCTAACCTAACCTAACCTAACCTAACCTAACCTAACCTAACCTAACCTAACCTAACCTAACCTAACCTAACCTAACCTAACCTAACCTAACCTAACCTAACCTAACCTAACCTAACCTAACCTAACCTAACCTAACCTAACCTAACCTAACCTAACCTAACCTAACCTAACCTAACCTAACCTAACCTAACCTAACCTAACCTAACCTAACCTAACCTAACCTAACCTAACCTAACCTAACCTAACCTAACCTAACCTAACCTACCTAACCTACCTAACCTAACCTAACCTAACCTAACCTAACCTAACCTAACCTAACCTAACCTAACCTAACCTAACCTAACCTAACCTAACCTAACCTAACCTAACCTAACCTAACCTAACCTAACCTAACCTAACCTAACCTAACCTCCTAACCTAACCTAACCTAACCTAACCTAACCTAACCTACCTAACCTACCTAACCTAACCTAACCTAACCTACCAACCTAACCTAACCTAACCTAACCTAACCTAACCTAACCAACCTAACCTAACCTAACCTAACCTAACCTACCAACCTAACCTAACCTAACCTAACCTACCTAACCTAACCTAACCTAACCTAACCTAACCTAACCTAACCTAACCTAACCTAACCTAACCTAACCTAACCTAACCTAACCTAACCTAACCTAACCTAACCTAACCTAACCTAACCTAACCTAACCTAACCTAACCTAACCTAACCTAACCTAACCTAACCTAACCTAACCTAACCTAACCTACCTAACCTAACCTAACCTAACCTAACCTAACCTAACCTAACCTAACCTAACCAACCTAACCTAACCTACCTAACCAACCTAACCTAACCTAACCTAACCTAACCTAACCTAACCTAACCTAACCTAACCTAACCTAACCTAACCTAACCTAACCTAACCTAACCTACCTAACCTAACCTAACCTAACCTACCTAACCTAACCTAACCTAACCTAACCTAACCTAACCTAACCTAACCTAACCTAACCTAACCAACCTAACCTAACCTAACCTAACCTAACCTACCTAACCTAACCTAACCTAACCTAACCTAACCTAACCTAACCTAACCTAACCTAACCTAACCTAACCTAACCTAACCTAACCTAACTAACCTAACCTAACCTAACCTAACCTAACCTACCTACCTAAACCTAACCTACCTACCTAACCTAACCTAACCAACCTAACCTAACCTAACCTAACCTAACCTAACCTACCTAACCTAACCTAACCTACCTACCTACTACCTAACCTAACCTAACCAACCTACCTAACCACCTAACCTAACCTACCTAACCTAACCTAACCTAACCTAACCTAACCTACCTACCTACCTAACCTAACCTACCTACCTAACCTAACCTAACCTAACCTAACCTAACCTAACCTAACCTAACCTCTACCTAACCTAACCTAACCTAACCTACCTAACCGACTCCAGAGCAGCGCTGGAGACCGTAACGGGCCAATGGAACCTTCACCCGTTAGCGGTGGAGATCAGACGCAACTTACATCGGGCTTTGGTACAAAACAAGATGGTGTTCTTGTTTTGGATCAAAGCCCACGCGGGTCTCCCCGGGAACGAACGCGCCGACTGCCTGGCGAAGGAAGCAGCGCTCTCGAGCCGGAGAAAGCCGGACTACGACCAGGTTCCGGTTTCATTCGTCAAGAGGAACATTCGTGAGAAGACTCTCGATGAATGGAACCGGCGATACCAGTCGGGAGGGACGGCTTCCGTAACGAGAGCGTTCTTTCCGGACGCGGTTAAGGCATACAAAATAATTAGGAAAATCAAACTCCAGGGATACCTAACGCAGATGCTCACGGGACATGGTGGGTTCTCCGAATACTTGCACCGTTTCAAGTGTAAGGAGAACCCATCATGTCTATGCGATCCACAAGCGGTGGAATCCACGCTGCATTGCCTACTAGAGTGCCCTATCCACCAAACAGACAAATATAATCTTGAACAACAAACGGGGGTGAAACTGGAAAGGAGTAGCCTACCGGTATTACTTGAGGATAAAGAGCACAGAAAAGATTTCATGGACTATTGCAATAAAATATGTAAAACTGTAAATATTAGAAATAGTTAGTTTTAGTAAATGCCGTTAATGTGTAATTGTAAAATATAGAATATGTTTGTGATGTAGGTATAAGTTTTAATTGTATATAAAATAAGTAAATAAAGGCCCTGAAAAAACATCAGGGGAAAACGGGAGGAACAAATACGAATAGAATTGACCTTTGATGACAAACGGGGTTTTTAGCCGGTAAGAGTCCGGCACTGCCTGGGCCATCCATTCCCAGGCGTCCATGAGGGATTTTCCCCGTTTGTCCTAACGTAATTTTTAGCGAAAAAAAATAGAGGGAGCAAAGTTTTAAAAAAAAAAAAAAAAAAAAAAAAAAAAAAAAAAAAAAAAAAAAAAAACCTAACCTAACCTAACCTAACCTAACCTAACCTAACCTAACCTAACCTAACCTAACCTAACCTAACCTAACCTAACCTAACCTAACCTAACCTAACCTAACCTAACCTAACCTAACCTAACCTAACCTAACCTAACCTAACCTAACCTAACCTAACCTAACCTAACCTAACCTAACCTAACCTAACCTAACCTAACCTAACCTAACCTAACCTAACCTAACCTAACCTAACCTCACCTAACCTAACCTAACCTAACCTAACCTATCCTAACCTAACCTAACCTAACCTAACCTAACCTAACCTAACCTAACCTAACCTAACCTAACCTAACCTAACCTAACCTAACCTAACCTAACCTAACCTAACCTAACCTAACCTAACCTAACCTAACCTAACCTAACCTAACCTAACCTAACCTAACCTAACCTAACCTAACCTAACCTAACCTAACCTAACCTAACCTAACCTAACCTAACCTAACCTAACCTAACCTAACCTAACCTAACCTAACCTAACCTAACCTAACCTAACCTAACCTAACCTAACCTAACCTAACCTAACCTAACCTAACCTAACCTACCTAACCTAACCTAACCTAACCTAACCTAACCTAACCTAACCTAACCTAACCTAACCTAACCTAACCTAACCTAACCTACCTAACCTACCTAACCTAACCTACCTAACCTAACCTAACCTAACCTACCTAACCTAACCTAACCTAACCTAACCTACCTAACCTAACCTAACCTAACCTAACCTAACCTAACCTAACCTAACCTAACCTAACCTAACCTAACCTAACCTAACCTAACCTAACCTAACCTAACCTTTTTTTTTTTTTTTTTTTTTTTTTTTTTTTTTTTTTTTTCTCGCTGGAAAAACGCGTTACGCGCTTCCCCCACGTGATGGAAGGTGGGGGGGTGTGTGGGACTCCCCGGAGCCCTGGACGCCGAGTGCGCCCAGGTACGCCGGGTTTACCCACTAAAAAACCAGCGGTACCCTCTCCGTCTTTCGGCGGGCGCCACGGGATCGCTTGCGCATGCTACCGTGACGCCCTGACGGTCGGCCCGCCTATGCGGGCCTCCAACACCTAGAGGGGGTTCTCGGGGTACTGAGACCCCCCCCTAGTCCCTGCGACGCCTATTGAGGCGGGGGGAGAAGGTGCGCGTAGCGCTTCTTCCTCCTCCCCGGTCGTCTTCTGCGGAGCGGGTCTGCAGCGGCATCCTCTTCCCGCTCCCGCTCCGCGGCTTCCTTCTGCGACATCACGTTTTCGCAGAAGGAGCGCATCTCCGACCAACACGTCTCACTACCGAGCATTTCGTTGACGATGCTCGGCAGCGAGAGGTCTCCGCCCATAGTCGCCGCAAGGGTGTGCCTCTGGGGCCCCCACGCAGCACACTCACTCAGGGTGTGGTGCGCCGTGTCGACTGGCGCACCACACTCGTGGCAGGAGGGTGACACCTCCCGCCGCGCTATCCCGTGCAGGTACTTACCGAAGCATCCGTGCCCGGTAAGTACCTGCGTCATCCTGAAGGTGAGTGTGCCCTTCTTCCTCTCGACCCAGCGACTCAAGTGGGGCCGGATCGCCTCCACTGTCGCCAGGCCCGCCGTGGGTGACCCCAGATCCTCCTGCCATCGGGCGATCAGGGCTCGCTGGGCTAGAGCCCTGATCCGCCCGACCTCCGCCGACCCTGGACGGTCGCCGCGGTTCCTCGCCTCGACCCGGAACCGGTACACTTCCGCGAGCACCTCCGCCTGGAGCTCCCAGGGCGGATCGCCCGCGAGAAGTGTCGCCGCAGCCCACGACACCGTACGGTACCCTCTGATGCCTCTCACCGCTATGACCCTCTGCGGCTTACGCGGCAGGGCCCGGTTGTCAGCGGTGAGGGCGTCGACCCAGATCGGGGCACCGTACAGCGCCATCGACCTCACTACGCCGGAATATAGACGCCGGCATAGCGATCCCGGCCCCCCCACATTCGGAAGGAGGCGGCCGAGAGCGGCGGCGGCGTTGATGAGCCTCGGGCCGAGATGGACAAAATGCTGCCCGAAGCTCCATCGACCGTCCAGGATGAGGCCCAGATACTTCATCTGGGCCTGCACCTTGATCACCGTCCCCCGGACGGTGATACTCGCCCCTCGTGGGGGTCCTTGCCGTGGACCGTGGAACAGGAGGGCCTCCGTTTTGGATATGGAGACCCTCAAGCCCAGCATTCCCATACGGTCCACGGTGAGAGCCGTTCCGCCCTCGGCGAGGCGTGCCGCCCCCCGAAAGTCCCGCCCAGCCGCCGTGACGAGGGTGTCGTCAGCGTAGCACAACACCCCCATCCCGGGAAGGACGGGAGCTCGCAGGAGCCAGTCGAAACCGACGTTCCACAGGATTGGGCCGAGAACCGACCCCTGTGGAACGCCGCAGCCTACCCGACGCCGGACCAGCCTCCCATCGACCCCCGCCCAGAGGACCTCCCTGTCCTGGAGGTACGCCTCCAGCAGCCTCCTGAGATAGGTCGGCACCCCATGGTATCGGAGTGCCTCCCGTATCGTTTCGAAAGGGAGACTGTTGAAGGCGTTCGCCACGTCGAGCGACACCGCCAGGACGACTTGCCCCCGGGCCACCGCTTCCGTCGTCCGAGTCTTCAGGGCGTCCAGGGCGTCGACCGTCGACCGGCCCGCCCTGAACCCGTACTGAGCCTCTGAGAGACCCGGACCGACCTCCTCGAGGTGCTGAACGAGACGGGCTGCGAGGACCTTCTCGAAGAGTTTGCCCGTCTCGTTCAGCAGCACTATTGGCCTGTATGCCGAAGGGGAATCCATCGGCCGACCTTCCTTCGGCAACAGGACCAACTTTCCTTCCTTCCAAGGCTTCGGAAACTGCCCGCTGCACAGGCACTCGTCGAACAGCTCCCGAAGCCTTGCACCCAGGAATTCCAGGGCGTCGCACAGAACACGCCCTGGAACCCCGTCCGGACCCGGCGCCGTGTTCTTGGCCCTCAAGCGGCCGAGGGCCATCTCCATCTCCCGCTCCGTGATCAGTGGTGGAGCCACTGCGTCTTCGATCACGGAGCGGGGGGCCATCTGCGGAGGGACATGCTCGCCTGGATGGGGAAAGAGTTCCCCGACCAGGCGCAGGAGGAGTTCCGGCGGCAGCGTCTCAGTGACGGGGGCGCCTTGAGTGCGGAACTTTCCGCGTACGCCGCGGTACGGGCGCCCCCACGGGTCTCGATTGAGACCCGCCAGAAGCTCCTCCCTGGCCTTCTCCTTGGCCTTGCTTATCGCCAGCTGCAGATCTTTTTTCATCTGGCGATAAGCGTCCAGCATCTGTCCCTCCAGGTCCGTGTCGAGGCCGTTGCGCCTTCGACAGCGGACGTAGGCCCTCCGCGCCCGGCAGCACGTCGCCCGAAGGTCGGCGATTTCGGGCGACCACCAATAGACGTGCCGGCGCGGAACCCTGCGCCGGGTCCGAGGCATGGCCGCATCGCAGACCTCCTTGAGCGAACTGCGCATGCGGCCCCGCCAGCTCCTCTGCGCTGGCGCCCTCCGTCCTCCCCGCGGAACCCCACCGCTGCACGATGGCGGCCTCCTTGACCAGCTCTCGATCGACCTGGCCGAGAGACCACCTCGGCAGCGTAGTCGGCACCCTCTGGGGTTCCGCCGGCCTGCGAGATGTGGAGATCTCGAATCGGATGTACCGGTGATCCGATAGAGTCTCCACCTCCTCCTCCACTCTCCAGTCGACCACTCTGCGTGCAACGACGGGGGTGGCGAACGAAACGTCCACCACGGAACCCCCCTGATGTCGCACGCAGGTGTGAACCTGCCCCCTGTTGAGAAGGGACAGGTCGGAGAGCAGGGCCCACACCTGGACGGCCCTCCCTCGCGGATTCGTGGCGGGGTTGCCCCAGGCACGCGACTTTGCGTTTAAGTCGCCGAGAACCA
>NW_025920017.1:17500-20000 GCF_905147765.1 Vanessa atalanta | reverse complement strand
TTCTCCACGGACCGCAATGTGCGTTCGAAATGTCGATGTTCAAATGTGTCCTGCAGTTCACACTATGACGCGCAGTTAACTGCGTTCTTCATCGACCCGCGAGCCAAGTGATCCACCGTCCAGGGTAATGGTTTTTAATTTGTTTTATTTTTATAATTTCTACGATCACTCGAACGATTCTATACGCCAGTGATATGAGTTTATTTTTTTTTTATTTTTTTTTTTTTTTTCGTTTTTTTCTCTTATTTTTAGTATACAGAGAAAAATTCAAAAAATTAAAAAAAAAAAAAAAAAAAAGTTAAAAAAAAAAAAAAGTACAAAAAAAAAAAAAAGAAATATACATTTTATTTGAAGATGACGATGTGCGTTAACACATCGTACTTTCCTCGAAATCGACATCGAAAAATATCAGAATAGGACGCGTTACACGACTCTGGACTCTGACTCGGACACACTGCTGTGTGAGAGAGAGAGAGTGAGAATCGCGTCCTCGCATCGAAACGACACATTCCGAACGTCGATATTTGTGTTTTACAATTTTATTATCGTTCATTATCGCACTCTTTCGAGATTGATAATTTACGTTAATGATCCTTCCGCAGGTTCCCCTACGGAAACCTTGTTACGACTTTTACTTCCTCTAAATGATCAAGTTTGGTCAACTTCCCAGCAACGCCGACGGCCGTGAAGCCACCGCGTGTCGGTCCGAAGACCTCACTAAATCATTCAATCGGTAGTAGCGACGGGCGGTGTGTACAAAGGGCAGGGACGTAATCAACGCGAGCTTATGACTCGCGCTTACTAGGAATTCCTCGTTTATGGGGGATAATTGCAAACCCCAATCCCCAGCACGAAGGAGTTTCAACGGGTTGCCCGGGCCTCTAGGCCAGGGAGAACATGCTGATTCCTTCAGTGTAGCGCGCGTGCGGCCCAGGACATCTAAGGGCATCACAGACCTGTTATTGCTCAATCTCGTGCGGCTCGAAGCCGCCGGTCCCTCTAAGAAGAATTTTAATACGCCGCCAGTGAGTTGCTCGACCGAAATCGAGCACACCTAAATGACGACGCCTATTTAGCAGGCTAGAGTCTCGTTCGTTACCGGAATTAACCAGACAAATCGCTCCACCAACTAAGAACGGCCATGCACCACCACCCACCGAATCAAGAAAGAGCTATTAATCTGTCAATCCTTCCGGTGTCCGGGCCTGGTGAGATTTCCCGTGTTGAGTCAAATTAAGCCGCAGGCTCCACTCCTGGTGGTGCCCTTCCGTCAATTCCTTTAAGTTTCAGCTTTGCAACCATACTCCCCCCGGAGTCCAAAATCTTTGGTTTCCCGGAAGCTGCCCGCCGAGCCATTGTAGTAACGTCGGCGGATCGCTAGATGACATATTTACGGTTAGAACTAGGGCGGTATCTAATCGCCTTCGAACCTCTAACTTTCGTTCTTGATTGATGAAAACACCTTTGGCAAATGCTTTCGCTGATGTTCGTCTTGCGACGATCCAAGAATTTCACCTCTAACGTCGCAATACGAATGCCCCCAGTTATCCCTATTAATCATTACCTCGGAGTTCTGAAAACCAACAAAATAGAACCGAGATCATATTCTATTATTCCATGCACGAAATATTCAAGCGGCATTTTGAGCCCGCTTTGAGCACTCTAATTTGTTCAAAGTAAAATTGTCGGCCCATCTCGACACTCACTGAAGAGCACCGCGATAGGATTTTGATATTGAACCGGCGTTTTACCGCCGGCTCACCGACGATATGCTCCGCAGACGTGTCAGTATCACCGCGGATGCGGTGCACCGACAGCGCGGCGCACAAATGCAACTACGAGCTTTTTAACCGCAACAATTTTAGTATACGCTATTGGAGCTGGAATTACCGCGGCTGCTGGCACCAGACTTGCCCTCCAATTGTTCCTCGTTAAAATATTTAAAGTGTACTCATTCCGATTACGAGGCCTCGAAAGAGTCCCGTATCGTTATTTTTCGTCACTACCTCCCCGTGCCGGGAGTGGGTAATTTGCGCGCCTGCTGCCTTCCTTGGATGTGGTAGCCGTTTCTCAGGCTCCCTCTCCGGAATCGAACCCTGATTCCCCGTTACCCGTGACAACCATGGTAGTCGCAGAAACTACCATCGAAAGTTGATAAGGCAGACATTTGAAAGATGCGTCGCCGGTACTGGACCATGCGATCGGCAAAAGTTATCCAGATTCATCAAAATTAACGACTTCGGACGAGACGCCCTCCGTCGATTGGTTTTGATCTAATAAAAGCACTCATCCCATCACTGGTCAGAGTTCTGATTGCATGTATTAGCTCTAGAATTACCACAGTTATCCAAGTAACTGAGTAAGATCTAAGGAACCAAAACTGATATATTGAGCCATTCGCGGTATCGCCTTAATACGGCTTGCACTGAGACATGCATGGCTTAATCTTTGAGACAAGCATATAACTACTGGCAGGATCAACCAGGGAGCTAACCGAGAC
>NW_025920017.1:7500-10000 GCF_905147765.1 Vanessa atalanta | reverse complement strand
AAAAAATTAAAAAAAAAAAAAAAAAAAGTTAAAAAAAAAAAAAAGTACAAAAAAAAAAAAAAGAAATATACATTTTATTTGAAGATGACGATGTGCGTTAACACATCGTACTTTCCTCGAAATCGACATCGAAAAATATCAGAATAGGACGCGTTACACGACTCTGGACTCTGACTCGGACACACTGCTGTGTGAGAGAGAGAGAGTGAGAATCGCGTCCTCGCATCGAAACGACACATTCCGAACGTCGATATTTGTGTTTTAGAATTTTATTATCGTTCATTATCGCACTCTTTCGAGATTGATAATTTACGTTAATGATCCTTCCGCAGGTTCCCCTACGGAAACCTTGTTACGACTTTTACTTCCTCTAAATGATCAAGTTTGGTCAACTTCCCAGCAACGCCGACGGCCGTGAAGCCACCGCGTGTCGGTCCGAAGACCTCACTAAATCATTCAATCGGTAGTAGCGACGGGCGGTGTGTACAAAGGGCAGGGACGTAATCAACGCGAGCTTATGACTCGCGCTTACTAGGAATTCCTCGTTTATGGGGGATAATTGCAAACCCCAATCCCCAGCACGAAGGAGTTTCAACGGGTTGCCCGGGCCTCTAGGCCAGGGAGAACATGCTGATTCCTTCAGTGTAGCGCGCGTGCGGCCCAGGACATCTAAGGGCATCACAGACCTGTTATTGCTCAATCTCGTGCGGCTCGAAGCCGCCGGTCCCTCTAAGAAGAATTTTAATACGCCGCCAGTGAGTTGCTCGACCGAAATCGAGCACACCTAAATGACGACGCCTATTTAGCAGGCTAGAGTCTCGTTCGTTACCGGAATTAACCAGACAAATCGCTCCACCAACTAAGAACGGCCATGCACCACCACCCACCGAATCAAGAAAGAGCTATTAATCTGTCAATCCTTCCGGTGTCCGGGCCTGGTGAGATTTCCCGTGTTGAGTCAAATTAAGCCGCAGGCTCCACTCCTGGTGGTGCCCTTCCGTCAATTCCTTTAAGTTTCAGCTTTGCAACCATACTCCCCCCGGAGTCCAAAATCTTTGGTTTCCCGGAAGCTGCCCGCCGAGCCATTGTAGTAACGTCGGCGGATCGCTAGATGACATATTTACGGTTAGAACTAGGGCGGTATCTAATCGCCTTCGAACCTCTAACTTTCGTTCTTGATTGATGAAAACACCTTTGGCAAATGCTTTCGCTGATGTTCGTCTTGCGACGATCCAAGAATTTCACCTCTAACGTCGCAATACGAATGCCCCCAGTTATCCCTATTAATCATTACCTCGGAGTTCTGAAAACCAACAAAATAGAACCGAGATCATATTCTATTATTCCATGCACGAAATATTCAAGCGGCATTTTGAGCCCGCTTTGAGCACTCTAATTTGTTCAAAGTAAAATTGTCGGCCCATCTCGACACTCACTGAAGAGCACCGCGATAGGATTTTGATATTGAACCGGCGTTTTACCGCCGGCTCACCGACGATATGCTCCGCAGACGTGTCAGTATCACCGCGGATGCGGTGCACCGACAGCGCGGCGCACAAATGCAACTACGAGCTTTTTAACCGCAACAATTTTAGTATACGCTATTGGAGCTGGAATTACCGCGGCTGCTGGCACCAGACTTGCCCTCCAATTGTTCCTCGTTAAAATATTTAAAGTGTACTCATTCCGATTACGAGGCCTCGAAAGAGTCCCGTATCGTTATTTTTCGTCACTACCTCCCCGTGCCGGGAGTGGGTAATTTGCGCGCCTGCTGCCTTCCTTGGATGTGGTAGCCGTTTCTCAGGCTCCCTCTCCGGAATCGAACCCTGATTCCCCGTTACCCGTGACAACCATGGTAGTCGCAGAAACTACCATCGAAAGTTGATAAGGCAGACATTTGAAAGATGCGTCGCCGGTACTGGACCATGCGATCGGCAAAAGTTATCCAGATTCATCAAAATTAACGACTTCGGACGAGACGCCCTCCGTCGATTGGTTTTGATCTAATAAAAGCACTCATCCCATCACTGGTCAGAGTTCTGATTGCATGTATTAGCTCTAGAATTACCACAGTTATCCAAGTAACTGAGTAAGATCTAAGGAACCAAAACTGATATATTGAGCCATTCGCGGTATCGCCTTAATACGGCTTGCACTGAGACATGCATGGCTTAATCTTTGAGACAAGCATATAACTACTGGCAGGATCAACCAGGGAGCTAACCGAGACTTGTTGAAGTCGTCAATTACTCTTCTCGTTTCATATTCGCATATAAAATACACACAAACTTATGCATGCATGTACAATATACGCACAGTATGAAACGAGCGTCTCACCGTATCGTCGATCGCGTTAGACGCGATAGATTTTAACGGTTGACTCTTATAAAAATTTATATGAGACACAAACGCGCTTTAAGCACGCGCGCGCGCGTGCGCTATAATATATAACGCGACGACAGCGGCGGCGGCGGCGGCGGCGGAGGCGTCTTCACATAAT
>NW_025920016.1:0-25415 GCF_905147765.1 Vanessa atalanta | reverse complement strand
CAGATTGATATAAATATTCACGACAATTTCACAGAGCACAGATATGTTTAACTTTTTATGAAACTTCATAAAAGGAATTAACAGATTGTCAATTTTAGGAAATTTATTCAGAATACGCGGGAGTGACGTCACCACTGCTACGCATTTATAACGAAGCCGCGGCGCACATTTCGTAAGGAAGAACTCCATTATATTTCATTGTTTGACCCATTACGTTACATACCAAAGTCAAAATTGTTTACATAATATGACTCCTTACTATAGCATATTATGAGTTAGAGAGAGCTCTTATATCGCCTGTCAAGCGATAGCATTCGTAATACTTATTAAAGGGAAAAGAAAAACGAAGCGAATATTAATCTTTTTATAATAGATATCACTTTTCCAGTAAATTGCTTTCAATTAGTATCTGCAAGAAAACTATATTTATTACAAATTATTTTTAATTCCCGGATTCTGAATTCTGTAGCTATCGGATCCATCAAAGACTACCTACTACTATACTTATTAAAATCGCTTTGGATTCAATCAAGTTGTGTAATAGATAAGTTCAGTAACTATCAACTGAAAGCCACTTCCTTATGAGCCACTCGCCTGGGCGGGTGTCGTCGACAAGCAGAGTCGGTAACTGGTTTCATCATTTTATTTCTTTATTTATGAATTATAATATTTATTTCGAATATAAAGAATTGACCAAAACTAATTTTCGTTATACATTAGCAATTACAGCCGTTTCAGCGCCTGTGTGCATTGCATGTATTTGAATATTTTTCTCTAGTAATTACATTGCCTAATACTTAAAAGAGAAAAGGTCCAAACATTGTTATAAATTAGTTTCGGAGCTGGAGTTATGAATTTAATATTATAATACGTTTATCAAAGCGGTATCTCAATTTGAATTCTTATCCGGAAAAAAAAACGATTGATTTCTCTTATCGCTGAATTAAACTCTATTACTTTCGAATCAGGCTCTGGTGAGTTATGCTAATTTTATTTTTTCATTTAAATAATATTAATGTTGAGTACTCTTCTATTGTTTGTAAACATCTATACAAATAACGCGTAATAACTTTAGGGCTTACAAGTCAATGCCAAGTAAATTTATTGAATCGATAAAGGATAAACCTAAATACGTTTGGTCGGTTAAGTTAACCCAAGCTTAAACGGAGAATATCTTACACGACGTTATTTGGAAACGCACTTTTGAAAGTTATCGAGCCGACAGCTCGTACGGACAGACAGATAAAATAAAACGTCTGTAATATGTAGTACCTCAGAAACCGGGCACAAGTCCGTTTTCTTTAAGTAAACTTGACAAAAGAAGAAAAAGATGTAGAATATTTTTAACAAAATAAAAATATCTTAGTTATACAATACTAGCGACCCGCCCCAGCTTCGCTCGGGTGCAATCCTATCAGCAATAATACTACACAATGTCTTTATATACAACGATCGCACCTTTTTTGTCATTAGACAATACAAATCGCTGCATTTTAATCCTGTAATATCTCCGAAAATATCCATTTAAATTCCATGCTGTAAGGGATCATATTATTCAATATTAGATGCACAATGGAAACTTAATTAATGTATGGAACTTAATTGGACAAAGATTAATGCTGTAGTACATTATTTTGATTTATCTAGTAGTAATCAGCCCGCGTTTGCAATGTAAGCAAAAAAAAAAGTGTTTATCTACGAAATAACATTACAAACCTCTAAATTTATCATTGTTTCTCTACTATAATTGTACATGTATTATAAATTTAAACCTTCCTCTTGAATCAGTATATCTATTAAAAAAAAACACCGCATCAAAATCGTACGAGTAATTCATATTATGGGGCCTCCTGCCACCATGAGAAAGACAAAATTTATTTTACTGGTTGTAATATTAATCATAAAAATACAACACAACTTTAGAACGATTCTAGATTGTAGGGTGTAATGCGCAGGCCGAGTCTACTTCGGTTTACATAGATGCCTTTAATTGTGTCCATTAAACGCAGACAAATCCTGGTAGCAGAAGTTCCTAGTGAAGAAATCGCTTACTTTGAGACTGAAACTAATGACAGAACCGATCAAGCGAGCAGCGAACCACGTGCATCTTATTATTGCGCGCTCCGACCGGTACGATACTGACAGCAATGTTGAATGATAAATGTGTTGTTTTGAAGCTCCTTAAACTTCGTGTATTCATTAAGATATTAATTAAATAGCGAGAGTTCACGGAAGCTAAGAACAAGCAACGAATTCTGATAGCAGCGGGTGGCGTTGCTGGCGGTGCTCGTGGAAAAGCGCAGGCCTTGTTGATGTGGCCGCTGCCTTCTCTGGAGATGCCCATGTTGTGGGTCGGGGACCACCTTGCGCAGCGCGTGCAGCAACACCGCAACCGCGCACGCGCGCCGGAGCCACAGCCTGATGAGGAACCGGACGAAGACGCCTTGCGTGCTCTCTGCAGCCCGCCCGCGACATCTTGTTGTCTACAAGCACAAATCTTTGGAATAGTTTTACATCCTAGGTATATATTTTGGAATAAAATAAATAAATAACACAACGCATTCCAATACTTATTCAAACACATCTTAATACTTTCAATTAGATAGGAGGCATTAATAAATTGTTTTGATCATAAATGTGTCTATTTAAGGGGAGGCTGCGTATGGGCAACAACTGAAGCTGGTGCATGGTGCGTGTCGCTGCCGGCCCTGAAGCCAGTGTTGTGGCTGCCGCGAGCTGCCGCTGCACCCAGCGTGGCCGAACTACCACCGCACTACCTTTTTCCCTGTGTCGATGATGACTATTTTATTACGTAATTGAGAAGTTTATTTAATGGCTATACCACATGACTATTGAATAGCTGTGAAAGGAAATATGTACTGCGTCTCCCCTTTACAGCTACGCAATGGATTTAAAATAAAGCTAAAATTGTAATGTTTAGTCCACCAGGTTACGGTTCAGGTCGCGTAAGCTTGTGGACCATTCGCAGTGGCCGCTGCAGTACACAGCTGCAACATGACGCCCCCGCACTTGCCGTATTTCTGCTAAAGCACGCTCGCTCAGCCCCCGGCTCGCGTCGTTTACTCGTTCTCGCAGCCGATGCACTTCATGTACAATTTTTCATTTAATTATTTTGAACAATTTTTTTGCATTATACTTCATAACCATTGCCGAGTATGAGTTTAATCGATCTAAAACAAAACGATATTAAAGAGAAACGTTTTCTTTTATTTTTTGAAATTGAATAATTAAAAGTAAATTTGTTCATGAAATAACCTTACTGTATAAATTTAATCTAATGTGAATCACCACAATATTGATAAACAGGTGTGGCGGAGCCTGGTCGACTGAGTCAAGATTCAAACATCGGCACCGTGTTCAAGACCAACTCGTATGGCAAAGTAAGCTTCTGTAATACAATTGTATCAATTTGAATATAGAACAATGATTAATTAAATTGAAAAAGGTTATATATTTTGTTTTAATAATAAAGGATCGTAACCAACTAGATCACGCAGCCTCATAGACCAGACATGCTTACTAACTAGTGGCATTAGTCTCAATAACAACGCACAGAATGGGCCTGCACGATGCACCTCGCGCCCTGGCTCGTACTTCTTATCTCGGCCGACTTGTAAATAAAAATATCTAAGTTTTATTTCTTATATCCTACAAATTATAAAAAATATAATTCCTTTTCGTTACAGATAGTACGAAGCTTAACTAGCGGCAGGGAAACAGATAGAGCGCGACGTGGATCGTGCACCCCCATTAAAGTACAAAAATGCGCACCGTGTGTACCCAAGCCGCGTCCGGTGTGCCGCGAGCCCTCTGCGGCGTGCCCCCATGGCCTGCGCCTCATTTGTTACCCACCGTCCGCCGGAAAGCGTCCACCGTGCGATTTACCGAGCCCTCCTCCTCCATTATCCTGCGAACGTAATAGAAATCAGGTAAATAATTTTATGTTTTAACATTAACATAAAATTACGTCCTATATACATATTATTTTTTATCACCCTTATTAGTAGTTTTATATTTGAGGGAAAAAAATATATTCGATTCTAGTCAGTGTAGTTTCAATAATATATACCTGCTAATTTGCTTCCTAGGTGCAGTCAATGAAACATACTGAAGGACAGAGTAGTGACGAACACAAAAATTTCTGTGGGGCTCAGTTGGACCGAGTAGCGATGCGGTTGGCAGCTGCTGAGCGCTTGCGTCGTTTGGACTATGAGCGTGAAGTAGCAGAGCAAACTCCGCCCCCAGCTCCAGTTCCTGCACCCTATCACCTCACCAGCGAACACGAGTGTTTGAGAGCGATAGATGGCCGCGATTATACAGTATCAAAATCAAGTATTAACACTGACAAGTCCACACAAAATTCCACGCCTCCTTGTCCAGTGAAACTAAAGCCTGTTGACAAGTGTGAAATAAGCCGTGGTCACCGTCTTGATCCTTGCGAGCACCATCCACGCATTTTTCTCGAAATAGATCGTAGTGCATCCAACAAAAGCCCTGAAAAATTATCTTACAACGTAGCCAAACAAAACGATGAGTCTAATGCCGCAGGCACCTCATCTCCGAAACAAATGTCAACTACAGGACGTTTTACAACACGTTTACTTAAGAGCCTAAAACGTAATGAAAACACTGTTTGCCCACGACAAGCATGTAAGTCATCATCTACTGAAAAAAGCTGGTGTGTGAATTTATCTCCTCCGAAGTCAGTTCCAGTAAGCTGTAGAGAGCAATCACTTCTTGAACGTCTTCGTCAAAAGCCAGGAAGTGCGCCTGGTAAACAATGTAACCCGCAACGTCAATTGCATTCACAAATATGTAATGAACCTACACCTAAATCAAATAAAGGCTTAGAAGAAAAGACAAAACAAGATAGACTTACAAGTGTGTTGCGTGAAAGGATGCATTTAAAAGAAGCAGGACGGGGAAGAGTGGTTACAACAGATCAAAAATCAAACAAAAGCACAAATTTTGGTTCTGGTGGCCTGGAACTGAAAGTTCCACCCAATTCCGAGGCCGTTCGAGTTCGTGTATCACTTGATTTTGAAACCGTAGATATTGCTACAGGTAAAAGAAACCCTGCAGAATTGAAGAATTTCAATGATCATGCTATCTCTACTTGTCATAGTGTTGTAGGATCTGAATCCTGGTTATCAATAAAAAACCTTCAAAAAAAATTTTCAGGCTATCGTAAAAATGATGTTTCAACAGAAAATAAAAGTCATGGGAACTATGGGACATGTCAACGTCCAAGTGATGAAAATACATCCATTTTGAAAAAGAGACCCGAATGTACTTTGCCTCCAAGGAGTCAAAAGCCAGTCGTACAGTCTCCTCACTCAAACACACCGCCTTTACAACGCCCTCGTTCTCAGTCACCTTGCACCCCATACCCGAAGCAAAGCACGTCGCAATACATCTCGCAAAACATTCTAACGACTTACTAGTTGATCAATATATTACAACCATATTAGAGTATTGTTTCAATATGAGCACAATTATATTATTGTACTATTGTAAATTCGTAAATTTTATAGTATTACATGTTTCACAATGAACTATCTTTTATTTTGATCCATTTAATTTTGAATTTAAGGTCCTTTTTTTTTTTTAATTCTAGTGTATATAAATAGAGTCGAGATGGCCCAGTTGTTAGAACGCGTAGAGCGCTCCTCAAAGGGAGGCCAGTAGTGGGAAATTTACAGGCTAATGTAAATGTAAAATTGTATATAAATAAATGTAAATGTAAAAATTTATATAAATGTATTTCCTCTCGATGTTAAAGGTATTTGTGATATTAAGTTCGGAGCGATACTTCATTGTTTTTTAGGGTTGATGACAAAAAAAAAATATCGAATTATGAGGGTATAACGACGGTAGAAGTCTTTGGTTTTCCCATATATACATATCATGTCTTCCGTAGGCTGCTCAAGGAACGAGGGAGTGTCTCCCGTTAAACAGTTAAAACAGTTGACAGTTAAAAAGTGAATCATAGTTTTTTTTTTTTTTTTATCAGTGCGCGTAAAATAGCGACCGGTCGGTTCGGGTAATCGGTATAAGAAGAGAGTGATTCAACGCATATGACGTTGTGATCACGCATCTAGACGCGCGTCATATGACATTACTTTGGCGTAACGTAATATGTTTTTTTTTTTTTGTAACAAAAGTGATATTAATTTAATGGTGTAGTTTAAAAAAAAAAATTTGTATTCCTGACAGCAAACCTTTTCATTTGATATCCATATCATTAAGGTGGATTTCAAACTGCCGGTCCGCCATCTTGGGGTGGTAAACATATTTGATTTGTAATGAAGTTTCTTAGCTAGTTATGTATTGTCATCAAAAGTCTGTCAACAGAAGCGAGTTAACAAAACAATAGGAATCAAAAATTTTTTTATTTATGGGTTCAGCCATAACCTCAAAAAACACAAATATTCATTTAAGTCGCAAGTACTGCCCTCAATCAACGGCTACGAATTAAGGCGTAAGAATTGAAGTAAAATGTAAACAAAGCGATTAGCAAAAAGTTGGTGTTATACGTTTAATATGCAGATCGACTCTGGTTCGGTAGGTAGGTAGGTAGGTAGGTAGGTAGGTAGATAGGTAGGTAGGTAGGTAGGTAGGTAGGTAGGTAGGTAGGTAGGTAGGTAGGTAGGTAGGTAGGTAGGTAGGTAGGTAGGTAGGTAGGTAGGTAGGTAGGTAGGTAGGTAGGTAGGTAGGTAGGTAGGTAGGTAGGTAGGTAGGTAGGTAGGTAGGTAGGTAGGTAGGTAGGTAGGTAGGTAGGTAGGTAGGTAGGTAGGTAGGTAGGTAGGTAGGTAGGTAGGTAGGTAGGTAGGTAGGTAGGTAGGTAGGTAGGTAGGTAGGTAGGTAGGTAGGTAGGTAGGTAGGTAGGTAGGTAGGTAGGTAGGTAGGTAGGTAGGTAGGTAGGTAGGTAGGTAGGTAGGTAGGTAGGTAGGTAGGTAGGTAGGTAGGTAGGTAGGTAGGTAGGTAGGTAGGTAGGTAGGTAGGTAGGTAGGTAGGTAGGTAGGTAGGTAGGTAGGTAGGTAGGTAGGTAGGTAGGTAGGTAGGTAGGTAGGTAGGTAGGTAGGTAGGTAGGTAGGTAGGTAGGGTAGGTTAGGTTAGGTTAGGTTAGGTTAGGTTAGGTTAGGTTAGGTTAGGTTAGGTTAGGTTAGGTTAGGTTAGGTTAGGTTAGGTTAGGTTAGGTTAGGTTAGGTTAGGTTAGGTTAGGTTAGGTTAGGTTAGGTTAGGTTAGGTTAGGTTAGGTTAGGTTAGGTTAGGTTAGGTTAGGTTAGGTTAGGTTAGGTTAGGTTAGGTTAGGTTAGGTTAGGTTAGGTTAGGTTAGGTTAGGTTAGGTTAGGTTAGGTTAGGTTAGGTTAGGTTAGGTTAGGTTAGGTTAGGTTAGGTTAGGTTAGGTTAGGTTAGGTTAGGTTAGGTTAGGTTAGGTTAGGTTGGGGTACATGTCAGTCACCTCCTCGTGGTGTACCCTGGGCAACGGGGCCGGCTTGAGCTTGCTCGTCGGCCACGGCTAAGACTGGCGGGAGGGATGCCGCGGGGCTGCTCCTGGTACGTCCCTGATCGGCGTCAGGGCGGACCATGTGAGTGGCCTCGTTGGCTAGGAGGGAGTGGGAGGGCTCGCTACTCGAGCCTCCCAGGTGTTTTACACCGGCGGTTTGCGGCGGAGCCTACCATCTTATCCGCCGCAGGGCGTCAGCTTCGTTGACGCCCAGCCTCCAGTGGCGGACTCGGGGGAGTTCGCCACATTCCCGCGTGGAGGATGAGGAGGAAGGCGCGCACTAGGCGCGCTTTCCATGTATATTCAGCCGCCTTACGGCGGCTGCCGCTGGTGGGGTCGCGGTTGCATGCCCTTGGCGATCCCGTGGCCTCACCACTCGCGCGGCATGGTGGAAACCCGAGGATGGTTTTAGTGGGTAGGACAGGGCATTAGCACTAGCGTGCCCTGGCACGGGGCATTAGTTCCCGGTTGAGTCCCACATACCCGTCCCGGTCCCCCGACCGGGCGGCATGCGTAAATGCATTTCCTCCTCGTTAAACAAAAAAAAAAAAAAAAAAAGGTTAGGTTAGGTTAGGTTAGGTTAGGTTAGGTTAGGTTAGGTTAGGTTAGGTTAGGTTAGGTTAGGTTAGGTTAGGTTAGGTTAGGTTAGGTTAGGTTAGGTTAGGTTAGGTTAGGTTAGGTTAGGTTAGGTTAGGTTAGGTTAGGTTAGGTTAGGTTAGGTTAGGTTAGGTTAGGTTAGGTTAGGTTAGGTTAGGTTAGGTTAGGTTAGGTTAGGTTAGGTTAGGTTAGGTTAGGTTAGGTTAGGTTAGGTTAGGTTAGGTTAGGTTAGGTTAGGTTAGGTTAGGTTAGGTTAGGTTAGGTTAGGTTAGGTTAGGTTAGGTTAGGTTAGGTTAGGTTAGGTTAGGTTAGGTTAGGTTAGGTTAGGTTAGGTTAGGTTAGGTTAGGTTGGGGTACATGTCAGTCACCTCCTCGTGGTGTACCCTGGGCAACGGGGCCGGCTTGAGCTTGCTCGTCGGCCACGGCTAAGACTGGCGGGAGGGATGCCGCGGGGCTGCTCCTGGTACGTCCCTGATCGGCGTCAGGGCGGACCATGTGAGTGGCCTCGTTGGCTAGGAGGGAGTGGGAGGGCTCGCTAC
This sequence comes from Vanessa atalanta, assembly GCF_905147765.1. Lineage (NCBI taxonomy): Eukaryota > Metazoa > Arthropoda > Insecta > Lepidoptera > Nymphalidae > Vanessa > Vanessa atalanta. The sequence goes on along the minus strand of NW_025920016.1, from coordinate 16,748 downwards.
TCGAGCCTCCCAGGTGTTTTACACCGGCGGTCAGCGGCGGAGCCTACCATCTTATCCGCCGCAGGGCGTCAGCTTCGTTGACGCCCAGCCTCCAGTGGCGAACTCGGGGGAGTTCGCTACATTCTTACGTGGAGGATGAGGGGGAAGGCGCGCACTAGGCGCGCTTTCCATGAATATTCAGCCGCCTTAGGGCGGCTGCCGCTGGTGGGGTCGCGGTTGCATGCCTTTGGCGATCCCGTGGCCTCACCACTCGGCGGCATGGTGGAAACCCGAGGATGGTTTTAGTGGGTAGGACAGGGCATTAGCACTAGCGTGCCCTGGCACGGGGCATTAGTTCCCGGTTGAGTCCCACATACCCGTCCCGGTCCCCCGACCGGGCGGCATGCGTAAATGCATTTCCTCCTCGTTAAACAAAAAAAAAAAAAAAAAAAAAGGTTAGGTTAGGTTAGGTTAGGTTAGGTTAGGTTAGGTTAGGTTAGGTTAGGTTAGGTTAGGTTAGGTTAGGTTAGGTTAGGTTAGGTTAGGTTAGGTTAGGTTAGGTTAGGTTAGGTTAGGTTAGGTTAGGTTAGGTTAGGTTAGGTTAGGTTAGGTTAGGTTAGGTTAGGTTAGGTTAGGTTAGGTTAGGTTAGGTTAGGTTAGGTTAGGTTAGGTTAGGTTAGGTTAGGTTAGGTTAGGTTAGGTTAGGTTAGGTTAGGTTAGGTTAGGTTAGGTTAGGTTAGGTTAGGTTAGGTTAGGTTAGGTTAGGTTAGGTTAGGTTAGGTTAGGTTAGGTTAGGTTAGGTTAGGTTAGGTTAGGTTAGGTTAGGTTAGGTTAGGTTAGGTTAGGTTAGGTTAGGTTAGGTTAGGTTAGGTTAGGTTAGGTTAGGTTAGGTTAGGTTAGGTTAGGTTAGGTTAGGTTAGGTTAGGTTAGGTTAGGTTAGGTTAGGTTAGGTTAGGTTAGGTTAGGTTAGGTTAGGTTAGGTTAGGTTAGGTTAGGTTAGGTTAGGTTAGGTTAGGTTAGGTTAGGTTAGGTTAGGTTAGGTTAGGTTAGGTTAGGTTAGGTTAGGTTAGGTTAGGTTAGGTTAGGTTAGGTTAGGTTAGGTTAGGTTAGGTTAGGTTAGGTTGGGGTACATGTCAGTCACCTCCTCGTGGTGTACCCTGGGCAACGGGGCCGGCTTGAGCTTGCTCGTCGGCCACGGCTAAGACTGGCGGGAGGGATGCCGCGGGGCTGCTCCTGGTACGTCCCTGATCGGCGTCAGGGCGGACCATGTCAGTGGCCTCGTTGGCTAGGAGGGAGTGGGAGGGCTCGCTACTCGAGCCTCCCAGGTGTTCTACACCGGCGGTCAGCGGCGGAGCCTACCATCTTATCCGCCGCAGGGCGTCAGCTTCGTTGACGCCCAGCCTCCAGTGGCGAACTCGGGGGAGTTCGCTACATTCTTACGTGGAGGATGAGGGGGAAGGCGCGCACTAGGCGCGCTTTCCATGAATATTCAGCCGCCTTAGGGCGGCTGCCGCTGGTGGGGTCGCGGTTGCATGCCCTTGGCGATCCCGTGGCCTCACCACTCGGCGGCATGGTGGAAACCCGAGGATGGTTTTAGTGGGTAGGACAGGGCATTAGCACTAGCGTGCCCTGGCACGGGGCATTAGTTCCCGGTTGAGTCCCACATACCCGTCCCGGTCCCCCGACCGGGCGGCATGCGTAAATGCATTTCCTCCTCGTTAAACAAAAAAAAAAAAAAAAGGTTAGGTTAGGTTAGGTTAGGTTAGGTTAGGTTAGGTTAGGTTAGGTTAGGTTAGGTTAGGTTAGGTTAGGTTAGGTTAGGTTAGGTTAGGTTAGGTTAGGTTAGGTTAGGTTAGGTTAGGTTAGGTTAGGTTAGGTTAGGTTAGGTTAGGTTAGGTTAGGTTAGGTTAGGTTAAAAGCTAAAGGACGCAGCGACCTCTCTGGAGGGTGTGGTCGAGGCCCTCGCCTCTCGGACGGAGGCCGAGGAGAGCAGGAGGCTCCGGGCGGATAACAACCGCCTGCACAGGGAGGTTGAAAACCTCAAGGCGGAGCTAAAGGCCCACCGCCGTGAGTACGCGGAGATGCGTACCACGGTGGCAGCGGCGACCGAGGCGGCCAACACCCCGCGAGGCGCTCCTTCGATGGAGGAGCTCAAGGACTTCATCGTCAGGTCGATCGGCGCGGCGATGAAGGACCAATTGGCGGGCCTGGAGGAGCGCCTCCCTACGAGGATGCAGCGACCTCCCTCCGCGGCAGATAAACCGCAAGAGGTGACGCTGTCTCACGCGCCGGCGGCCCGTCAGCCGGCGATACCGAAAAAGGCCAGGAAAACGGCCCCACCAGTGGCACAATCGCCGACCGCAGGCCCTCCATGTGCGACGGTAAGCGCCCCGGTTGCACCGGCGACGTTCCAGACACCACCGAACAAGGAAACGTCCTGGTCCACGGTGGTGAAGAAGGGCAGGAAGGGGAGCAAGACCACCCCTTCCGCCGACGCTACGGCCGCAAAGGCGCCGCCGAAGACGCCCCAGCCAGCCAAATCGAAGCTGGCCACCCCTCGCTCGGCTGCAATCGTTCTCACGTTGCAGCCGGAAGCAGTTGGAAAGGGCGTCACCTACGCGCAGGTCCTGGAGAGAGCGGAGCAAAGTGTCAAGCTCCAGGACCTAGGAATCAGCGGTGGGCTGAAGGTGCGACGCACGGCGACCGGAGCCAGGGCTCTCGAGCTGCCGAAGGCCCAAGCGGAGCAGGCCGATAGGTTGGCGGCGAAGCTCCGCACAGTGCTCGACGGGGTCGCTGACGTAGTGCGCCCGGTCAAGAAGGCCGACCTGAAGGTGACGGGGCTCGACGACTCCGTCACCTTGGAGAAACTGGCCGCGGCGATCGCGCACGCCGGTGACTGCTCCTCCGAGGCGGTGAAGTGCGGAGTGATGCAGCGCGGACCCGGCTATATGGGGATGGTCCGCGTCACCTGCCCCCTCACGGCAGCGAAGAAGCTGGCCGCTGCCGGTCGCCTCCTCGTCGGGTGGAGCTCGGCCAAGGTGGCCGTCGTGGAGCAGCGCCCTATGCGCTGCTACAAGTGTATGGGCCTTGGCCATACACGGGCGCTCTGCCCGTCGAAGGCGGAGAGGGGAGGCCTGTGCTACCGCTGTGGCTCGGACGGCCACAAGTCAGCGGAATGCACGGCCAAGATGCGCTGCGCGGTCTGCGCGGAGGCCGGCAAGCCTTCGGGGCACCTGATGGGGGCCAGGGATTGCAACCCCCCCATCACGAAGGGTAAAGCGGTCCAAGGAACCAGGACCGCCCCGCGCGAGGAAAGCCGCCAGGCTACGGAGGAAGCTCAGAAGAATCAAGTATGCCAGCACACCTGAGCTTCCTACAATCGAACGTGAACCACTCCGCCGGAGCGCAGGACCTTCTGCTGCAGTCCATGGCGGAGTGGCAGGTAGACCTGGCGGTGGCCTGTGAGCCCTACTTCGTCCCTCCCCTACCTCACTGGCTGGGGGACTCGGACGACACCGTGGCGGTTCTCACGAGGAGCGGAACGGGCCCCCCCCTCTCACTCATCGAGAGGGGCTCGGGCTACGTAGTGGTGGGGTGGGGGGAGTACGTCGTCGTCGGTACGTACTTCTCCCCTAATCGCAGCCTGGCTGAGTTCGAGACTTACCTCGGCTTAGTCAGAGCTGCGGTGGCCAGGCAGTCGCCGAAACCGATACTGGTTCTCGGCGACTTAAACGCAAAGTCGCGTGCCTGGGGCAACCCCGCCACGAATCCGCGAGGGAGGGCCGTCCAGGTGTGGGCCCTGCTCTCCGACCTGTCCCTTCTCAACAGGGGGCAGGTTCACACCTGCGTGCGACATCAGGGGGGTTCCGTGGTGGACGTTTCGTTCGCCACCCCCGTCGTTGCACGCAGAGTGGTCGACTGGAGAGTGGAGGAGGAGGTGGAGACTCTATCGGATCACCGGTACATCCGATTTGAGATCTCCACCTCTCGCAGGCCGGCGGAACCCCAGAGGGTGCCGACTACGCTGCCGAGGTGGTCTCTCGGCCAGGTCGATCGAGAGCTGGTCAAGGAGGCCGCCATCGTGCAGCGGTGGGGTTCCGCGGGGAGGACGGAGGGCGCCAGCGCAGAGGAGCTGGCGGGCCGCATGCGCAGTTCGCTCAAGGAGGTCTGCGATGCGGCCATGCCTCGGACCCGGCGCAGGGTTCCGCGCCGGCACGTCTATTGGTGGTCGCCCGAAATCGCCGACCTTCGGGCGACGTGCTGCCGGGCGCGGAGGGCCTACGTCCGCTGTCGAAGGCGCAACGGCCTCGACACGGACCTGGAGGGACAGATGCTGGACGCTTATCGCCAGTTGAAAAAAGATCTGCAGCTGGCGATAAGCAAGGCCAAGGAGAAGGCCAGGGAGGAGCTTCTGGCGGGTCTCAATCGAGACCCGTGGGGGCGCCCGTACCGCGGCGTACGCGGAAAGTTCCGCACTCAAGGCGCCCCCGTCACTGAGACGCTGCCGCCGGAACTCCTCCTGCGCCTGGTCGGGGAACTCTTTCCCCATCCAGGCGAGCATGTCCCTCCGCAGATGGCCCCCCGCTCCGTGATCGAAGACGCAGTGGCTCCACCACTGATCACGGAGCGGGAGATGGAGATGGCCCTCGGCCGCTTGAGGGCCAAGAACACGGCGCCGGGTCCGGACGGGGTTCCAGGGCGTGTTCTGTGCGACGCCCTGGAATTCCTGGGTGCAAGGCTTCGGGAGCTGTTCGACGAGTGCCTGTGCAGCGGGCAGTTTCCGAAGCCTTGGAAGGAAGGAAAGTTGGTCCTGTTGCCGAAGGAAGGTCGGCCGATGGATTCCCCTTCGGCATACAGGCCAATAGTGCTGCTGAACGAGACGGGCAAACTCTTCGAGAAGGTCCTCGCAGCCCGTCTCGTTCAGCACCTCGAGGAGGTCGGTCCGGGTCTCTCAGAGGCTCAGTACGGGTTCAGGGCGGGCCGGTCGACGGTCGACGCCCTGGACGCCCTGAAGACTCGGACGACGGAAGCGGTGGCCCGGGGGCAAGTCGTCCTGGCGGTTTCGCTCGACGTGGCGAACGCCTTCAACAGTCTCCCTTTCGAGACGATACGGGAGGCACTCCGATACCATGGGGTGCCGACCTATCTCAGGAGGCTGCTGGAGGCGTACCTCCAGGACAGGGAGGTCCTCTGGGCGGGGGTCGATGGGAGGCTGGTCCGGCGTCGGGTAGGCTGCGGCGTTCCACAGGGGTCGGTTCTCGGCCCAATCCTGTGGAACGTCGGTTTCGACTGGCTCCTGCGAGCTCCCGTCCTTCCCGGGATGGGGGTGTTATGCTACGCTGACGACACCCTCGTCACGGCGACTGGGCGGGACTTTCGGGAGGCGGCACGCCTCGCCGAGGTCGGAACGGCTCTCACCGTGGACCGTATGGGAATGCTGGGCTTGAGGGTCTCCATATCCAAAACGGAGGCCCTCCTGTTCCACGGTCCACGGCAAGGACCCCCACGAGGGGCGAGTATCACCGTCCGGGGGACGGTGATCAAGGTGCAGGCCCAGATGAAGTATCTGGGCCTCATCCTGGACGGTCGATGGAGCTTCGGGCAGCATTTTGTCCATCTCGGCCCGAGGCTCATCAACGCCGCCGCCGCACTCGGCCGCCTCCTTCCGAATGTGGGGGGGCCGGGATCGCTATGCCGGCGTCTATATTCCGGTGTAGTGAGGTCGATGGCGCTGTACGGTGCCCCGATCTGGGTCGACGCCCTCACCGCTGACAACCGGGCCCTGCTGCGTAAGCCGCAGAGGGTCATAGCGGTGAGAGGCATCAGAGGGTACCGTACGGTGTCGTGGGCTGCGGCGACACTTCTCGCGGGTGATCCGCCCTGGGAGCTCCAGGCGGAGGTGCTCGCGGAAGTGTACCGGTTCCGGGTCGAGGCGAGGAACCGCGGCGACCGTCCAGGGTCGGCGGAGGTCGGGCGGATCAGGGCTCTAGCCCAGCGAGCCCTGATCGCCCGATGGCAGGAGGACCTGGGGTCACCCACGGCGGGCCTGGCGACAGTGGAGGCGATCCGGCCCCACTTGAGTCGCTGGGTCGAGAGGAAGAAGGGCACACTCACCTTCAGGATGACGCAGGTACTTACCGGGCACGGATGCTTCGGTAAGTACCTGCACGGGATAGCGCGGCGGGAGGTGTCACCCTCCTGCCACGAGTGTGGTGCGCCAGTCGACACGGCGCACCACACCCTGAGTGAGTGTGCTGCGTGGGGGCCCCAGAGGCACACCCTTGCGGCGACTATGGGCGGAGACCTCTTGCTGCCGAGCATCGTCAACGAAATGCTCGGTAGTGAGACGTGTTGGTCGGAGATGCGCTCCTTCTGCGAAAGCGTGATGTCGCAGAAGGAAGCCGCGGAGCGGGAGCGGGAAGAGGATGCCGCTGCAGACCCGCTCCGCCGAAGACGACCGGGGAGGAGGAAGAAGCGCTACGCGCACCTTCTCCCCCCGCCTCAATAGGCGTCGCAGGGACTAGGGGGGGTCTCAGTACCCCGAGAACCCCCTCTAGGTGTTGGAGGCCCGCATAGGCGGGCCGACCGTCAGGGCGTCACGGTAGCATGCGCAAGCGATCCCGTGGCGCCCGCCGAAAGACGGAGAGGGTACCGCTGGTTTTTTAGTGGGTAAACCCGGCGTACCTGGGCGCACTCGGCGTCCAGGGCTCCGGGGAGTCCCACACACCCCCCCACCTTCCATCACGTGGGGGAAGCGCGTAACGCGTTTTTCCAGCGAGAAAAAAAAAAAAAAAAAAAAAAAAAGGTTAGGTTAGGTTAGGTTAGGTTAGGTTAGGTTAGGTTAGGTTAGGTTAGGTTAGGTTAGGTTAGGTTAGGTTAGGTTAGGTTAGGTTAGGTTAGGTTAGGTTAGGTTAGGTTAGGTTAGGTTAGGTTAGGTTAGGTTAGGTTAGGTTAGGTTAGGTTAGGTTAGGTTAGGTTAGGTTAGGTTAGGTTAGGTTAGGTTAGGTTAGGTTAGGTTAGGTTAGGTTAGGTTAGGTTAGGTTAGGTTAGGTTAGGTTAGGTTAGGTTAGGTTAGGTTAGGTTAGGTTAGGTTAGGTTAGGTTAGGTTAGGTTAGGTTAGGTTAGGTTAGGTTAGGTTAGGTTAGGTTAGGTTAGGTTAGGTTAGGTTAGGTTAGGTTAGGTTAGGTTAGGTTAGGTTAGGTTAGGTTAGGTTAGGTTAGGTTAGGTTAGGTTAGGTTAGGTTAGGTTAGGTTAGGTTAGGTTAGGTTAGGTTAGGTTAGGTTAGGTTAGGTTAGGTTAGGTTAGGTTAGGTTAGGTTAGGTTAGGTTAGGTTAGGTTAGGTTAGGTTAGGTTAGGTTAGGTTAGGTTAGGTTAGGTTAGGTTAGGTTAGGTTAGGTTAGGTTAGGTTAGGTTAGGTTAGGTTAGGTTAGGTTAGGTTAGGTTAGGTTAGGTTAGGTTAGGTTAGGTTAGGTTAGGTTAGGTTAGGTTAGGTTAGGTTAGGATAGGTTAGGTTAGGTTAGGTTAGGTTAGGTTAGGTTAGGTTAGGTTAGGTTAGGTTAGGTTAGGTTAGGTTAGGTTAGGTTAGGTTAGGTTAGGTTAGGTTAGGTTAGGTTAGGTTAGGTTAGGTTAGGTTAGGTTAGGTTAGGTTAGGTTAGGTTAGGTTAGGTTAGGTTAGGTTAGGTTAGGTTAGGTTAGGTTAGGTTAGGTTAGGTTAGGTTAGGTTAGGTTAGGTTAGGTTAGGTTAGGTTAGGTTAGGTTAGGTTAGGTTAGGTTAGGTTAGGTTAGGTTAGGTTAGGTTAGGTTTCGCCCGAAATCGCCGACCTTCGGGCGACGTGCTGCCGGGCGCGGAGGGCCTACGTCCGCTGTCGAAGGCGCAACGGCCTCGACACGGACCTGGAGGGACAGATGCTGGACGCTTATCGCCAGATGAAAAAAGATCTGCAGCTGGCGATAAGCAAGGCCAAGGAGAAGGCCAGGGAGGAGCTTCTGGCGGGTCTCAATCGAGACCCGTGGGGGCGCCCGTACCGCGGCGTACGCGGAAAGTTCCGCACTCAAGGCGCCCCCGTCACTGAGACGCTGCCGCCGGAACTCCTCCTGCGCCTGGTCGGGGAACTCTTTCCCCATCCAGGCGAGCATGTCCCTCCGCAGATGGCCCCCCGCTCCGTGATCGAAGACGCAGTGGCTCCACCACTGATCACGGAGCGGGAGATGGAGATGGCCCTCGGCCGCTTGAGGGCCAAGAACACGGCGCCGGGTCCGGACGGGGTTCCAGGGCGTGTTCTGTGCGACGCCCTGGAATTCCTGGGTGCAAGGCTTCGGGAGCTGTTCGACGAGTGCCTGTGCAGCGGGCAGTTTCCGAAGCCTTGGAAGGAAGGAAAGTTGGTCCTGTTGCCGAAGGAAGGTCGGCCGATGGATTCCCCTTCGGCATACAGGCCAATAGTGCTGCTGAACGAGACGGGCAAACTCTTCGAGAAGGTCCTCGCAGCCCGTCTCGTTCAGCACCTCGAGGAGGTCGGTCCGGGTCTCTCAGAGGCTCAGTACGGGTTCAGGGCGGGCCGGTCGACGGTCGACGCCCTGGACGCCCTGAAGACTCGGACGACGGAAGCGGTGGCCCGGGGGCAAGTCGTCCTGGCGGTTTCGCTCGACGTGGCGAACGCCTTCAACAGTCTCCCTTTCGAGACGATACGGGAGGCACTCCGATACCATGGGGTGCCGACCTATCTCAGGAGGCTGCTGGAGGCGTACCTCCAGGACAGGGAGGTCCTCTGGGCGGGGGTCGATGGGAGGCTGGTCCGGCGTCGGGTAGGCTGCGGCGTTCCACAGGGGTCGGTTCTCGGCCCAATCCTGTGGAACGTCGGTTTCGACTGGCTCCTGCGAGCTCCCGTCCTTCCCGGGATGGGGGTGTTGTGCTACGCTGACGACACCCTCGTCACGGCGACTGGGCGGGACTTTCGGGAGGCGTCACGCCTCGCCGAGGTCGGAACGGCTCTCACCGTGGACCGTATGGGAATGCTGGGCTTGAGGGTCTCCATATCCAAAACGGAGGCCCTCCTGTTCCACGGTCCACGGCAAGGACCCCCACGAGGGGCGAGTATCACCGTCCGGGGGACGGTGATCAAGGTGCAGGCCCAGATGAAGTATCTGGGCCTCATCCTGGACGGTCGATGGAGCTTCGGGCAGCATTTTGTCCATCTCGGCCCGAGGCTCATCAACGCCGCCGCCGCTCTCGGCCGCCTCCTTCCGAATGTGGGGGGGCCGGGATCGCTATGCCGGCGTCTATATTCCGGCGTAGTGAGGTCGATGGCGCTGTACGGTGCCCCGATCTGGGTCGACGCCCTCACCGCTGACAACCGGGCCCTGCTGCGTAAGCCGCAGAGGGTCATAGCGGTGAGAGGCATCAGAGGGTACCGTACGGTGTCGTGGGCTGCGGCGACACTTCTCGCGGGCGATCCGCCCTGGGAGCTCCAGGCGGAGGTGCTCGCGGAAGTGTACCGGTTCCGGGTCGAGGCGAGGAACCGCGGCGACCGTCCAGGGTCGGCGGAGGTCGGGCGGATCAGGGCTCTAGCCCAGCGAGCCCTGATCGCCCGATGGCAGGAGGATCTGGGGTCACCCACGGCGGGCCTGGCGACAGTGGAGGCGATCCGGCCCCACTTGAGTCGCTGGGTCGAGAGGAAGAAGGGCACACTCACCTTCAGGATGACGCAGGTACTTACCGGGCACGGATGCTTCGGTAAGTACCTGCACGGGATAGCGCGGCGGGAGGTGTCACCCTCCTGCCACGAGTGTGGTGCGCCAGTCGACACGGCGCACCACACCCTGAGTGAGTGTGCTGCGTGGGGGCCCCAGAGGCACACCCTTGCGGCGACTATGGGCGGAGACCTCTCGCTGCCGAGCATCGTCAATGAAATGCTCGGTAGTGAGACGTGTTGGTCGGAGATGCGCTCCTTCTGCGAAAACGTGATGTCGCAGAAGGAAGCCGCGGAGCGGGAGCGGGAAGAGGATGCCGCTGCAGACCCGCTCCGCCGAAGACGACCGGGGAGGAGGAAGAAGCGCTACGCGCACCTTCTCCCCCCGCCTCAATAGGCGTCGCAGGGACTAGGGGGGGTCTCAGTACCCCGAGAACCCCCTCTAGGTGTTGGAGGCCCGCATAGGCGGGCCGACCGTCAGGGCGTCACGGTAGCATGCGCAAGCGATCCCGTGGCGCCCGCCGAAAGACGGAGAGGGTACCGCTGGTTTTTTAGTGGGTAAACCCGGCGTACCTGGGCGCACTCGGCGTCCAGGGCTCCGGGGAGTCCCACACACCCCCCCACCTTCCATCACGTGGGGGAAGCGCGTAACGCGTTTTTCCAGCGAAAAAAAAAAAAAAAAAAAAAAAAAAAAAAAAAAATAAAAAAAAAAAAAAAAAGGTTAGGTTAGGTTAGGTTAGGTTAGGTTAGGTTAGGTTAGGTTAGGTTAGGTTAGGTTAGGTTAGGTTAGGTTAGGTTAGGTTAGGTTAGGTTAGGTTAGGTTAGGTTAGGTTAGGTTAGGTTAGGTTAGGTTAGGTTAGGTTAGGTTAGGTTAGGTTAGGTTAGGTTAGGTTAGGTTAGGTTAGGTTAGGTTAGGTTAGGTTAGGTTAGGTTAGGTTAGGTTAGGTTAGGTTAGGTTAGGTTAGGTTAGGTTAGGTTAGGTTAGGTTAGGTTAGGTTAGGTTAGGTTAGGTTAGGTTAGGTTAGGTTAGGTTAGGTTAGGTTAGGTTAGGTTAGGTTAGGTTAGGTTAGGTTAGGTTAGGTTAGGTTAGGTTAGGTTAGGTTAGGTTAGGTTAGGTTAGGTTAGGTTAGGTTAGGTTAGGTTAGGTTAGGTTTTTTTTTTTTTTTTTTTTTTTTTTAATACTTTGCTCCCTCTATTTTTTCGCTAAAAAGTTACGTTAGGACAAACGGGGAAAATCCCTCATGGACGCCTGGGAATGGATGGCCCAGGCAGTGCCGGACTCTTACCGGCTAAAAACCCCGTTTGTCATCAAAAGTCAATTCTAGTCTTATTTGTTCCTCCCGTTTTCCCCTGATGTATATTCAGGGCCTTTATTTACATGTTTTATATACAATTAAAACTTATACCTACTTCACAAACATATTTTATATTTTACAATTTCACATTAACGGCAATTTATTAAAACTAACTATTCCTAATATTTACAATTTTACATATTTTATTGCAATAGTCCATGAAATCTTTCCTGTGCTCTTTATCCTCCAGTAATTCCGGTAGGCTACTCCTTTCTAGTTTCACCCCCGTTTTTTGTTCTAGATTATATTTGTCAGTTTGGTGGATAGGGCACTCTAGTAGGCAATGCAGCGTGGATTCCACCGCTTGTGGATCGCATAGACATGATGGGTTCTCCTTACACTTGAAACGGTGCAAGTATTCGGAGAACCCACCATGTCCCGTGAGCATCTGCGTTAGGTATCCCTGGAGTTTGATTTTCCTAATTATTTTGTATGCCTTAACCGCGTCCGGAAAGAACGCTCTCGTTACGGAAGCCGTCCCTCCCGACTGGTATCGCCGGTTCCATTCATCGAGAGTCTTCTCACGAATGTTCCTCTTGACGAATGAAACCGGAACCTGGTCGTAGTCCGGCTTTCTCCGGCTCGAGAGCGCTGCTTCCTTCGCCAGGCAGTCGGCGCGTTCGTTCCCGGGGAGACCCGCGTGGGCTTTGATCCAAAACAAGAACACCATCTTGTTTTGTACCAAAGCCCGATGTAAGTTGCGTCTGATCTCCACCGCTAACGGGTGAAGGTTCCATTGGCCCGTTACGGTCTCCAGCGCTGCTCTGGAGTCACTGTACAGACCAAAGGAACTCCCCCCGTTCTTGAGGATCTCGCCTGTGGCTCTGCAGATGGCCAGGAGTTCCGCCTGGTAGACTGTGCAGTACGCGGGTAGGCTAAGTTTGACTGCCTTGGTCTCGACCTCATTATTCCATACGGATAATGCTGCCCCGACCCGGCCGCCAATCTTGCTCCCGTCGGTGAATATTCGCACCTGCTGCACATTGTTCAGGTCTACCTGGTTCTGGTCCGAAAGACTTCGGATCTCCAGGTCCATCTGCATCGCCGGATGAGGAGCGTCCGCAAATCCAGCCGCTCGTTCGGTCTCTCGATCGCCTAGTACTGAGCGGGATGACCCTCTCCGTGCTTCATAAAGGGCGGCTGCTTCCTTTACTCTCAGGTCGAGAGGCAGTATCCCGGCCAGTAGTAGTGCCGCGTTCAGAGAGACTGTGCGGTAGGATCTACAGAGCTTCTGGGCGAAACCTCTCTGGACCGCGTTCAAATATTTTTGGACTCCAAGTTTCCCCGCCGCAGGCGCCCACGCCGCTGCTGCATAAATTATGACTGGCTCTATTGCAGCCGTATAAATTGTTTTAATTATCTCTGGGTGTAGCCCCCAGCTAACCCTTGCGGCTTTCGATAATTTCTTGTAAAAATCTGCGCCTTTGGCACATATGCTTGCGACGTGTGTATTAAAAGTAAGCTTTCTATCTATAATGAGCCCCAGGATTTTAATCTCTTCGGTCATGCCGATGTCCACCCCGGCCATGCTCAAACGTGGGGTGTCATATTTTATTTTATTGGTAATTGTCATTGCGCAGGTCTTTTGCGGTGCAAATTTTAGTTTATTTGCTACACCCCATTCGTGAGCAAAACTCAGGGCGTCACCGGCCTGTCTTTCTATCTCGAGAGCCGTATCTTCCGCGAATACCATCACTATATCGTCTGCGAAGGCTTGACAAAAGTACTTCTTTTTTGCCATTTCCTGCAATAGTGGGTCTAACAGGAGGTTCCACAGGATAGGGCCACCTATTGACCCTTGCACGCATCCTTTATTTGTAGCTCTTATCGTTTCTTCCCCAGCGTATCTGAGTCTGACTTTTCTGTTGTCGAGATAACTGTCTAGTAGCCTCCTGATATTTACCGGTACTTTTTCCTCAGCCAGTCGAATTCTGATTGCTGGCCACCATGCGCTGTCGAAGGCTCCCTCTATATCTAGTGACACCAGGGCGACAAGCTTTTTGAGCTTTATCTGCCCCTTTATGTGGTGTATCAGGGTATAGAGGGCGTCCTCGGTGCTCTTCTGGGGCATGAATCCGAACTGGCGAGTACTGAAACGCGGTATTAGCTGCCATTTCATCCTTGCTACTATCATCTTTTCCAGGACCTTCCCCAAAACTGGCAGCAGGCCTATTGGTCTATATGATTTGGGGTTCGTGTAATCTTCCTTGCCCGGTTTTCTCAATGCCACCACTGTGGCTTCCTTCCAGGTGTCCGGGAAGTATCCTATTTCTAGGCACTTATTGTACAGGGCAAGGAAGGCGTCCGGGTCCTGGTGTATAGCTCGACCACATATGTCCGCGGTGAAACCATCCGCACCTGGAGCCTTCTTTGGATTAAATCCTCCGATCGCGGTCTTTAGTTCCAGCATAATAAACGGCGGGTCGTGATGCTCAGCATCCTGCCTGTCGTTTATTCGCTCTGCCGCCTCTCTGGTGCGGCGATGGTGGACATTGTCTACGCTAGCGAGATCTTCGGGGTAGAACGTCTCAGCTAGCAAGTCAGCCGACTCTTTGGGGTTCAGGTGTGCTCCGTCTTTGGTTAGGGTCAAGTCTTCTTGTCTCCTGGTGGTTTTTCTTAAGATTCTATAAACTCCATCCCATACTCCTTCCCTATCCTGTTTCTCACAGAAATTTTTCCAACTTTTTATTTGGGCTTTCTTGGCTTGGCACTCATATTCTTCTTTCTTTTTCAGGTACTCTTCGACTACATGCTCTCTTCTCGATTTCGCGGCGTTCTTTATCCTGCGTCTGTATCTCACCACTGTCTTCTTGAGTTGGGATAACTCTTCGCTCCACCACGGGATGGTAAGTACTGTTCTATTTTTCTGTAAGGGTATACTTTTGTTACAGGCTGTCGTTATTGCCTGTATATACTTGTTTACTACGTGGTTTAGATCCTCTTTGTTGCATATTCTTTTTATATTCTCTTGGTTTATTTCTTTTTCTAACTTTGCCTGCGCTAGAATATCTCCAAAGAGGTGCCAATTGGCTTTTTTTGTGTTGTAAATTCTCGTAGTTCTTACGATGTTTATACCCTTACTTTTTTGCATTTTGATGTTAAACAATATGGTACTGTGGTCGGAGCTGGTGGTGGTTTGGTCTACCCTCCAATCTTCGATCAATTCCAGCAGGTCTAATGAGCATGCAGTTATATCCACTATACTGGTGAACCTTCTGTTCCCTCGTATAGTGTCGAACGTGGGTGTATTCCCAACGTTGAGTACCTGTAATTCGGACTCTTCCAGGGTCCCGGACATTTCTTCTCCCCTGTGGTCCTCTATGGTGCTACCCCACCAGGTGCTCTTTGCGTTGCAGTCTCCTCCGATCAGTAGTTTTGTGGGGCCCAGCTCCTCTCTGATGTTCTTTATTTGGTCCAAGTATGGCCATATGGGCTGATCCGGTTCGAAGTAGAAGGATACCGCTACGATTTCCCAGGCGCTGGTTCGGATCCTTACTACAACTATATTGTTGTTTGTAAGTTTCGGGCACTGGATGACATCCAGGTCGTCGTCAAAGACGACTACGGCTGCCTTCACAGTCCCATCTCCTATGACTGCGTTCTGGAAGACTCTTGCACCACGGTATTCCTTCATTCTTCTCACGCCGCCCACATATGGCTCCTGGACCAACGCAAATGCGATTTTATGTTCACTGGCCTCAATCATGAGTTCGTTGGTTGCCAGTTCCTTACGCTGGAGGTTAGCTTGGGCTACTGCATATTTCCTGGTGAGGTTGCCTACCCTGGAACGGCTGGGGACCACCTTAGCAGTAGGCTATCTTAGCCCTAGCTAGTGCCTCCCACCTTCTCCGTATCGGGCACTGGTCACTGAAAGCGTTGTGCTCAACGTCTTCCAGTTTTGCACTGGTGCAGTTTATGCAGCGTGATGCTGCTCCGGCTATCCATTCAGGGCATTTTTCTTTTAAATGTAATCCACCACAGTGACAGCACTTCGGCTCAGTTTGTTTACAAAAACGCCTTCCATGTCCGTAGCCTAGGCACATGGAGCACTGCACTAGTGGGGACTGGTCTAACACTCTAATTTTTTGCATATCTAAATGCACTGTACCAATTTGCAGTAATTTGTTGTGGATAGCCGGAGAGACCCTAAGCACAACGTGTCTAGTGTGTGGGTTTCTTGCTTTTTTGTAATATTTAATATTTACTCTATCGTCCGCTTTGTTGAGATTGTGGAATACTACTTTGTTTTGATTCCTCAGTGCCGTGAGAATTTCCTCTTCGTTATGCACGGCGAGAACATCTTTTAGAATCAACATGGGGTCCTGGTTTTTGACCTCCTCCACGTGTATATGTTCCTCCACACACCTCAGCCGTTCCTTTAGTTTGTCTCTTTCTTCTGTTGTCTTGCAGCCCACTATTACCTTTCTGTCCTTGACTTTTCGCACCTTTTCCACGGTGATCCAGCCGTCTTTTGCGTTGACCGCTTTACGCACTCTCTCTAGGACTTGATCTCCTGTGTCTTTATCATCTTTTGGTGCGATTAGTATGGAATGCAGTGCCGGTTCCCTACGGTTTTTACTTGATGTTGCTGTTGCCGCCTCGGCGTAGGTCCTTGATTGTGTTGGCGCGGAATTTTGTAACGTGGTGATGGCCTCTCGGACTTTCCCGATTTCCAGGTAAGTGTCCTCCATTTTTTTGTTTTGCCATTTTAATATTTCCAGCACTTCTCCATTTCCTGTGTTTATTCCGTGACTTTCTGTCATTGTACCTTTCTCGCTTTTTTCTTTTATGAATGTGCCGTCCCTTTTCGCTTGTTGTCCTTTCTTCGCTTCTCCTGCCTCTTCCTTTATAAGCTTAAACATTTCGTCCAGCGCCATTGTGATCCCGGCCTTTAGATCTGTCTTCAGATTGCGAGACTCACTAAGGTGGGTCTTCGCTTTCCGGAGCCAGATCCGGGCCTGGGTCACCCTGTCAGTGGGTTTCACCTGATCTTTTTCTTTCCCTGGCGAAATGATGAAGACTTCGGATGAGACTCGTTTAGGTCCTTCTTTATTATCCTGCGGTTGATTCATTTTCTTGGTGACTGGTCCTTTAGTCTCCCATTCTCCGATACTTTTTCTAACTTGGGAGGTCTCACTTGTGCTAGACGATCCTATCGTCTCAGTGTGGTTGGAAGATGTCGAGACTATCCTGGGGCTCTTTTCCATACTTGTCCCTTTTACGGGGGTATGGAACATTTTAGGGGGAGCTGCGTCGTTTATATTTAGTCAAGAATTAAAACTTAGACTAAGTTCACCTGTCAAAAGACTAGGTAAACGCGTGTAAAAATTGAATGTCTTGTTAGTTAAAATAGTTTATTTGAACAGCAGTTTTAAGTTTATAAATTTAAAATTCGAGGTCCAATTTTTAAAAAAAGATAAAATGAGCAATAATATTTTATAGTTAAAATTTAAAAAGTTGTTAATAAATAAAATAATTGAAATGTGTTAAATTTTAAAATGTTAAAAGTATGGTTGAGTAGATAATAATGTATAGTAAATTTGAAAATGTAGTTAAATTAATAAAATAATATTTGAGATTGTAAATTGTAAAATTAAAAATGTAATAATATAAATATAATTTGAATAGTTTTAATATTAATGAAATAATTAAGCTAATTGACAAGAGAGATTCAGTCAAGATTTTAGGACTAGTGAGTTTACCGGTGTAAAAGGCCGGTCTTAAATCT
>NW_025920015.1:10000-22500 GCF_905147765.1 Vanessa atalanta | reverse complement strand
TTAGGTTAGGTTAGGTTAGGTTAGGTTAGGTTAGGTTAGGTTAGGTTAGGTTAGGTTAGGTTAGGTTAGGTTAGGTTAGGTTAGGTTAGGTTAGGTTAGGTTAGGTTAGGTTAGGTTAGGTTAGGTTAGGTTAGGTTAGGTTAGGTTAGGTTAGGTTAGGTTAGGTTAGGTTAGGTTAGGTTAGGTTAGGTTAGGTTAGGTTAGGTTAGGTTAGGTTAGGTTAGGTTAGGTTAGATTAGGTTAGGTTAGGTTAGGTTAGGTTAGGTTAGGTTAGGTTAGGTTAGGTTAGGTTAGGTTAGGTTAGGTTAGGTTAGGTTAGGTTAGGTTAGGTTAGGTTAGGTTAGGTTAGGTTAGGTTAGGTTAGGTTAGGTTAGGTTAGGTTAGGTTAGGTTAGGTTAGGTTAGGTTAGGTTAGGTTAGGTTAGGTTAGGTTAGGTTAGGTTAGGTTAGGTTAGGTTAGGTTAGGTTAGGTTAGGTTAGGTTAGGTTAGGTTAGGTTAGGTTAGGTTAGGTTAGGTTAGGTTAGGTTAGGTTAGGTTAGGTTAGGTTAGGTTAGGTTAGGTTAGGTTAGGTTAGGTTAGGTTAGGTTAGGTTAGGTTAGGTTAGGTTAGGTTAGGTTAGGTTAGGTTAGGTTAGGTTAGGTTAGGTTAGGTTAGGTTAGGTTAGGTTAGGTTAGGTTAGGTTAGGTTAGGTTAGGTTAGGTTAGGTTAGGTTAGGTTAGGTTAGGTTAGGTTAGGTTAGGTTAGGTTAGGTTAGGTTAGGTTAGGTTAGGTTAGGTTAGGTTAGGTTAGGTTAGGTTAGGTTAGGTTAGGTTAGGTTAGGTTAGGTTAGGTTAGGTTAGGTTAGGTTAGGTTAGGTTAGGTTAGGTTAGGTTAGGTTAGGTTAGGTTAGGTTAGGTTAGGTTAGGTTAGGTTAGGTTAGGTTAGGTTAGGTTAGGTTAGGTTAGGTTAGGT
Organism: Vanessa atalanta; assembly: GCF_905147765.1. NCBI lineage: Eukaryota > Metazoa > Arthropoda > Insecta > Lepidoptera > Nymphalidae > Vanessa > Vanessa atalanta. The sequence goes on along the minus strand of NW_025920015.1, from coordinate 21,549 downwards.
TAGGTTAGGTTAGGTTAGGTTAGGTTAGGTTAGGTTAGGTTAGGTTAGGTTAGGTTAGGTTAGGTTAGGTTAGGTTAGGTTAGGTTAGGTTAGGTTAGGTTAGGTTAGGTTAGGTTAGGTTAGGTTAGGTTAGGTTAGGTTAGGTTAGGTTAGGTTAGGTTAGGTTAGGTTAGGTTAGGTTAGGTTAGGTTAGGTTAGGTTAGGTTAGGTTAGGTTAGGTTAGGTTAGGTTAGGTTAGGTTAGGTTAGGTTAGGTTAGGTTAGGTTAGGTTAGGTTAGGTTAGGTTAGGTTAGGTTAGGTTAGGTTAGGTTAGGTTAGGTTAGGTTAGGTTAGGTTAGGTTAGGTTAGGTTAGGTTAGGTTAGGTTAGGTTAGGTTAGGTTAGGTTAGGTTAGGTTAGGTTAGGTTAGGTTAGGTTAGGTTAGGTTAGGTTAGGTTAGGTTAGGTTAGGTTAGGTTAGGTTAGGTTAGGTTAGGTTAGGTTAGGTTAGGTTAGGTTAGGTTAGGTTAGGTTAGGTTAGGTTAGGTTAGGTTAGGTTAGGTTAGGTTAGGTTAGGTTAGGTTAGGTTAGGTTAGGTTAGGTTAGGTTAGGTTAGGTTAGGTTAGGTTAGGTTAGGTTAGGTTAGGTTAGGTTAGGTTAGGTTAGGTTAGGTTAGGTTAGGTTAGGTTAGGTTAGGTTAGGTTAGGTTAGGTTAGGTTAGGTTAGGTTAGGTTAGGTTAGGTTAGGTTAGGTTAGGTTAGGTTAGGTTAGGTTAGGTTAGGTTAGGTTAGGTTAGGTTAGGTTAGGTTAGGTTAGGTTAGGTTAGGTTAGGTTAGGTTAGGTTAGGTTAGGTTAGGTTAGGTTAGGTTAGGTTAGGTTAGGTTAGGTTAGGTTAGGTTAGGTTAGGTTAGGTTAGGTTAGGTTAGGTTAGGTTAGGTTAGGTTAGGTTAGGTTAGGTTAGGTTAGGTTAGGTTAGGTTAGGTTAGGTTAGGTTAGGTTAGGTTAGGTTAGGTTAGGTTAGGTTAGGTTAGGTTAGGTTATGTTAGGTTAGGTTAGGTTAGGTTAGGTTAGGTTAGGTTAGGTTAGGTTAGGTTAGGTTAGGTTAGGTTAAGTTAGGTTAGATTAGGTTAGGTTAGGTTAGGTTAGGTTAGGTTAGGTTAGGTTAGGTTAGGTTAGGTTAGGTTAGGTTAGGTTAGGTTAGGTTAGGTTAGGTTAGGTTAGGTTAGGTTAGGTTAGGTTAGGTTAGGTTAGGTTAGGTTAGGTTAGGTTAGGTTAGGTTAGGTTAGGTTAGGTTAGGTTAGGTTAGGTTAGGTTAGGTTAGGTTAGGTTAGGTTAGGTTAGGTTAGGTTAGGTTAGGTTAGGTTAGGTTAGGTTAGGTTAGGTTAGGTTAGGTTAGGTTAGGTTAGGTTAGGTTAGGTTAGGTTAGGTTAGGTTAGGTTAGGTTAGGTTAGGTTAGGTTAGGTTAGGTTAGGTTAGGTTAGGTTAGGTTAGGTTAGGTTAGGTTAGGTTAGGTTAGGTTAGGTTAGGTTAGGTTAGGTTAGGTTAGGTTAGGTTAGGTTAGGTTAGGTTAGGTTAGGTTAGGTTAGGTTAGGTTAGGTTAGGTTAGGTTAGGTTAGGTTAGGTTAGGTTAGGTTAGGTTAGGTTAGGTTAGGTTAGGTTAGGTTAGGTTAGGTTAGGTTAGGTTAGGTTAGGTTAGGTTAGGTTAGGTTAGGTTAGGTTAGGTTAGGTTAGGTTAGGTTAGGTTAGGTTAGGTTAGGTTAGGTTAGGTTAGGTTAGGTTAGGTTAGGTTAGGTTAGGTTAGGTTAGGTTAGGTTAGGTTAGGTTAGGTTAGGTTAGGTTAGGTTAGGTTAGGTTAGGTTAGGTTAGGTTAGGTTAGGTTAGGTTAGGTTAGGTTAGGTTAGGTTAGGTTAGGTTAGGTTAGGTTAGGTTAGGTTAGGTTAGGTTAGGTTAGGTTAGGTTAGGTTAGGTTAGGTTAGGTTAGGTTAGGTTAGGTTAGGTTAGGTTAGGTTAGGTTAGGTTAGGTTAGGTTAGGTTAGGTTAGGTTAGGTTAGGTTAGGTTAGGTTAGGTTAGGTTAGGTTAGGTTAGGTTAGGTTAGGTTAGGTTAGGTTAGGTTAGGTTAGGTTAGGTTAGGTTAGGTTAGGTTAGGTTAGGTTAGGTTAGGTTAGGTTAGGTTAGGTTAGGTTAGGTTAGGTTAGGTTAGGTTAGGTTAGGTTAGGTTAGGTTAGGTTAGGTTAGGTTAGGTTAGGTTAGGTTAGGTTAGGTTAGGTTAGGTTAGGTTAGGTTAGGTTAGGTTAGGTTAGGTTAGGTTAGGTTAGGTTAGGTTAGGTTAGGTTAGGTTAGGTTAGGTTAGGTTAGGTTAGGTTAGGTTAGGTTAGGTTAGGTTAGGTTAGGTTAGGTTAGGTTAGGTTAGGTTAGGTTAGGTTAGGTTAGGTTAGGTTAGGTTAGGTTAGGTTAGGTTAGGTTAGGTTAGGTTAGGTTAGGTTAGGTTAGGTTAGGTTAGGTTAGGTTAGGTTAGGTTAGGTTAGGTTAGGTTAGGTTAGGTTAGGTTAGGTTAGGTTAGGTTAGGTTAGGTTAGGTTAGGTTAGGTTAGGTTAGGTTAGGTTAGGTTAGGTTAGGTTAGGTTAGGTTAGGTTAGGTTAGGTTAGGTTAGGTTAGGTTAGGTTAGGTTAGGTTAGGTTAGGTTAGGTTAGGTTAGGTTAGGTTAGGTTAGGTTAGGTTAGGTTAGGTTAGGTTAGGTTAGGTTAGGTTAGGTTAGGTTAGGTTAGGTTAGGTTAGGTTAGGTTAGGTTAGGTTAGGTTAGGTTAGGTTAGGTTAGGTTAGGTTAGGTTAGGTTAGGTTAGGTTAGGTTAGGTTAGGTTAGGTTAGGTTAGGTTAGGTTAGGTTAGGTTAGGTTAGGTTAGGTTAGGTTAGGTTAGGTTAGGTTAGGTTAGGTTAGGTTAGGTTAGGTTAGGTTAGGTTAGGTTAGGTTAGGTTAGGTTAGGTTAGGTTAGGTTAGGTTAGGTTAGGTTAGGTTAGGTTAGGTTAGGTTAGGTTAGGTTAGGTTAGGTTAGGTTAGGTTAGGTTAGGTTAGGTTAGGTTAGGTTAGGTTAGGTTAGGTTAGGTTAGGTTAGGTTAGGTTAGGTTAGGTTAGGTTAGGTTAGGTTAGGTTAGGTTAGGTTAGGTTAGGTTAGGTTATGTTAGGTTAGGTTAGGTTAGGTTAGGTTAGGTTAGGTTAGGTTAGGTTAGGTTAGGTTAGGTTAGGTTAGGTTAGGTTAGGTTAGGTTAGGTTAGGTTAGGTTAGGTTAGGTTAGGTTAGGTTAGGTTAGGTTAGGTTAGGTTAGGTTAGGTTAGGTTAGGTTAGGTTAGGTTAGGTTAGGTTAGGTTAGGTTAGGTTAGGTTAGGTTAGGTTAGGTTAGGTTAGGTTAGGTTAGGTTAGGTTAGGTTAGGTTAGGTTAGGTTAGGTTAGGTTAGGTTAGGTTAGGTTAGGTTAGGTTAGGTTAGGTTAGGTTAGGTTAGGTTAGGTTAGGTTAGGTTAGGTTAGGTTAGGTTAGGTTAGGTTAGGTTAGGTTAGGTTAGGTTATGTTAGGTTAGGTTAGGTTAGGTTAGGTTAGGTTAGGTTAGGTTAGGTTAGGTTAGGTTAGGTTAGGTTAGGTTAGGTTAGGTTAGGTTAGGTTAGGTTAGGTTAGGTTAGGTTAGGTTAGGTTAGGTTAGGTTAGGTTAGGTTAGGTTAGGTTAGGTTAGGTTAGGTTAGGTTAGGTTAGGTTAGGTTAGGTTAGGTTAGGTTAGGTTAGGTTAGGTTAGGTTAGGTTAGGTTAGGTTAGGTTAGGTTAGGTTAGGTTAGGTTAGGTTAGGTTAGGTTAGGTTAGGTTAGGTTAGGTTAGGTTAGGTTAGGTTAGGTTAGGTTAGGTTAGGTTAGGTTAGGTTAGGTTAGGTTAGGTTAGGTTAGGTTAGGTTAGGTTAGGTTAGGTTAGGTTAGGTTAGGTTAGGTTAGGTTAGGATAGGTTAGGTTAGGTTAGGTTAGGTTAGGTTAGGTTAGGTTAGGTTAGGTTAGGTTAGGTTAGGTTAGGTTAGGTTAGGTTAGGTTAGGTTAGGTTAGGTTAGGTTAGGTTAGGTTAGGTTAGGTTAGGTTAGGTTAGGTTAGGTTAGGTTAGGTTAGGTTAGGTTAGGTTAGGTTAGGTTAGGTTAGGTTAGGTTAGGTTAGGTTAGGTTAGGTTAGGTTAGGTTAGGTTAGGTTAGGTTAGGTTAGGTTAGGTTAGGTTAGGTTAGGTTAGGTTAGGTTAGGTTAGGTTAGGTTAGGTTAGGTTAGGTTAGGTTAGGTTAGGTTAGGTTAGGTTAGGTTAGGTTAGGTTAGGTTAGGTTAGGTTAGGTTAGGTTAGGTTAGGTTAGGTTAGGTTAGGTTATGTTAGGTTAGGTTAGGTTAGGTTAGGTTAGGTTAGGTTAGGTTAGGTTAGGTTAGGTTAGGTTAGGTTAGGTTAGGTTAGGTTAGGTTAGGTTAGGTTAGGTTAGGTTAGGTTAGGTTAGGTTAGGTTAGGTTAGGTTAGGTTAGGTTAGGTTAGGTTAGGTTAGGTTAGGTTAGGTTAGGTTAGGTTAGGTTAGGTTAGGTTAGGTTAGGTTAGGTTAGGTTAGGTTAGGTTAGGTTAGGTTAGGTTAGGTTAGGTTAGGTTAGGTTAGGTTAGGTTAGGTTAGGTTAGGTTAGGTTAGGTTAGGTTAGGTTAGGTTAGGTTAGGTTAGGTTAGGTTAGGTTAGGTTAGGTTAGGTTAGGTTAGGTTAGGTTAGGTTAGGTTAGGTTAGGTTAGGTTAGGTTAGGTTAGGTTAGGTTAGGTTAGGTTAGGTTAGGTTAGGTTAGGTTAGGTTAGGTTAGGTTAGGTTAGGTTAGGTTAGGTTAGGTTAGGTTAGGTTAGGTTAGGTTAGGTTAGGTTAGGTTAGGTTAGGTTAGGTTAGGTTAGGTTAGGTTAGGTTAGGTTAGGTTAGGTTAGGTTAGGTTAGGTTAGGTTAGGTTAGGTTAGGTTAGGTTAGGTTAGGTTAGGTTAGGTTAGGTTAGGTTAGGTTAGGTTAGGTTAGGTTAGGTTAGGTTAGGTTAGGTTAGGTTAGGTTAGGTTAGGTTAGGTTAGGTTAGGTTAGGTTAGGTTAGGTTAGGTTAGGTTAGGTTAGGTTAGGTTAGGTTAGGTTAGGTTAGGTTAGGTTAGGTTAGGTTAGGTTATGTTAGGTTAGGTTAGGTTAGGTTAGGTTAGGTTAGGTTAGGTTAGGTTAGGTTAGGTTAGGTTAGGTTAGGTTAGGTTAGGTTAGGTTAGGTTAGGTTAGGTTAGGTTAGGTTAGGTTAGGTTAGGTTAGGTTAGGTTAGGTTAGGTTAGGTTAGGTTAGGTTAGGTTAGGTTAGGTTAGGTTAGGTTAGGTTAGGTTAGGTTAGGTTAGGTTAGGTTAGGTTAGGTTAGGTTAGGTTAGGTTAGGTTAGGTTAGGTTAGGTTAGGTTAGGTTAGGTTAGGTTAGGTTAGGTTAGGTTAGGTTAGGTTAGGTTAGGTTAGGTTAGGTTAGGTTAGGTTAGGTTAGGTTAGGTTAGGTTAGGTTAGGTTAGGTTAGGTTAGGTTAGGTTAGGTTAGGTTAGGTTAGGTTAGGTTAGGTTAGGTTAGGTTAGGTTAGGTTAGGTCAGGTTAGGTTAGGTTAGGTTAGGTTAGGTTAGGTTAGGTTAGGTTAGGTTAGGTTAGGTTAGGTTAGGTTAGGTTAGGTTAGGTTAGGTTAGGTTAGGTTAGGTTAGGTTAGGTTAGGTTAGGTTAGGTTAGGTTAGGTTAGGTTAGGTTAGGTTAGGTTAGGTTAGGTTAGGTTAGGTTAGGTTAGGTTAGGTTAGGTTAGGTTAGGTTAGGTTAGGTTAGGTTAGGTTAGGTTAGGTTAGGTTAGGTTAGGTTAGGTTAGGTTAGGTTAGGTTAGGTTAGGTTAGGTTAGGTTAGGTTAGGTTAGGTTAGGTTAGGTTAGGTTAGGTTAGGTTAGGTTAGGTTAGGTTAGGTTAGGTTAGGTTAGGTTAGGTTAGGTTAGGTTAGGTTAGGTTAGGTTAGGTTAGGTTAGGTTAGGTTAGGTTAGGTTAGGTTAGGTTAGGTTAGGTTAGGTTAGGTTAGGTTAGGTTAGGTTAGGTTAGGTTAGGTTAGGTTAGGTTAGGTTAGGTTAGGTTAGGTTAGGTTAGGTTAGGTTAGGTTAGGTTAGGTTAGGTTAGGTTAGGTTAGGTTAGGTTAGGTTAGGTTAGGTTAGGTTAGGTTAGGTTAGGTTAGGTTAGGTTAGGTTAGGTTAGGTTAGGTTAGGTTAGGTTAGGTTAGGTTAGGTTAGGTTAGGTTAGGTTAGGTTAGGTTAGGTTAGGTTAGGTTAGGTTAGGTTAGGTTAGGTTAGGTTAGGTTAGGTTAGGTTAGGTTAGGTTAGGTTAGGTTAGGTTAGGTTAGGTTAGGTTAGGTTAGGTTAGGTTAGGTTAGGTTAGGTTAGGTTAGGTTAGGTTAGGTTAGGTTAGGTTAGGTTAGGTTAGGTTAGGTTAGGTTAGGTTAGGTTAGGTTAGGTTAGGTTAGGTTAGGTTAGGTTAGGTTAGGTTAGGTTAGGTTAGGTTAGGTTAGGTTAGGTTAGGTTAGGTTAGGTTAGGTTAGGTTAGGTTAGGTTAGGTTAGGTTAGGTTAGGTTAGGTTAGGTTAGGTTAGGTTAGGTTAGGTTAGGTTAGGTTAGGTTAGGTTAGGTTAGGTTAGGTTAGGTTAGGTTAGGTTAGGTTAGGTTAGGTTAGGTTAGGTTAGGTTAGGTTAGGTTAGGTTAGGTTAGGTTAGGTTAGGTTAGGTTAGGTTAGGTTAGGTTAGGTTAGGTTAGGTTAGGTTAGGTTAGGTTAGGTTAGGTTAGGTTAGGTTAGGTTAGGTTAGGTTAGGTTAGGTTAGGTTAGGTTAGGTTAGGTTAGGTTAGGTTAGGTTAGGTTAGGTTAGGTTAGGTTAGGTTAGGTTAGGTTAGGTTAGGTTAGGTTAGGTTGGAAGTACATTTTTCAAAATTTTTTCTCCATTTATTGTCGTAAAAATCTGAAAAAAATACCTCACTCAGTTCTCACTATTAAAATTATTATTCCACTTTTAACCTACTTATATCTCCCGTTTTTGTCTGTTTTTAAGCTATTTTTAAGTTTTTCGTTTATATCTTTTTTATTATTGTTTCGATCTTTTTTCCGTGTTCGGCGCGATTGTGGGGCCCTCTGCTCTGCATCCGTTGACATCTCAATCTCCCGGATCGGCCTATCCGTTCGAGAGTTATCGGTCGAAAACCGAAAAATTGTGCCCTCCCACCCGCCCTGTAATATATATATAGAACAGGGAGGGTCAAAATTAAGAAAAAATTTTTTATTGTTAATTCTGTAAGCCTAGGCTCTGGGGATCATAAATGATGCCTTAGAGCCACCCTCAGCCACGTACTTCCTGAGGGAAGCTGCCTTTTAGCTGCTTTTGCAATATGGATACGGATATGGAGACAGCGTCGGATGCCTCGGTCCGGTTCGTCGAATCCGACTCAGGCTCCGACATGGCGGGACCTGCTGCCGACCGCCGCGGCAAGCCTAAGAAAAGTGGGCTCAGTCGAGCAAGAATAGAGCTCAAAGCCAAAGAAGATGAGGAGAGAGAGCTCGCTTTCGAGCGGACCCTCAGAAGCAGGGCGTTCAAAAAAACGCCTGTGGTCGTTCCCGAGCTTGAAGAAGCTGCTTCGTTAGCCAAGGTGGATCCGGCCCTCCAGAGCAACGAGGAGCTCCGCGCGGAGGCTGGCCGCAGTGCACGCGAGATTAGAGAGGTCGCGCTGAAGTCCTCCAACCTCAAAGGAGGCTTCATCAAGAGGCTGAAGGACGCAGCGGCCTCTCTGGAAGGCGTCGTCGAAGCTCTGGCGTCCCGGACGGAGGCCGACGAAGCCCGTAACCTCCGTGCGGATAACAGTCGTATGCGCAGGGAGATTGACTCCCTCAAGGCGGAGCTAAAGGCCCACCGCCGTGAGTACGCGGAGATGCGTACCACGGTGGCAGCGGCGACCGAGGCGGCCAACACCCCGCGAGGCGCTCCTTCGATGGAGGAGCTCAAGGACTTCATCGTCACGTCGATCGGCGCGGCGATGAAGGACCAATTGGCGGGCCTGGAGGAGCGCCTCCCGGCGAGGATGCAGCGACCTCCCTCCGCGGCAGATAAAACGCAGATGTCGCAGGGTCCACCGCCGTCTATCTCGACGGCCCGCCAGGACGGGGGTGTGGGAGCCCCAGCCAAGCCTAGGAAGGCGGCTGCTCTGGCTGCTCAGACCAAGCCCACCGCTTGCCTACCGAGCGCACCGGCACCGGCGACGTCCCAAACACCACCGAACCAGGAGACGTCCTGGTCCACGGTGGTGAAGAAGGGCAGGAAGGGGAGCAAGACCACCTCTTCCGACGCTAAGACGCTGCCGAAAACGCCCCAGCCAGCCAAATCGAAGCTGGCCACCCCTCGCTCGGCTGCAATCGTTCTCACGTTGCAGCCGGAAGCAGTAGGAAAGGGCGTCACCTACGCGCAGGTCCTGGAGAGAGCGGAGCAAAGTGTCAAGCTCCAGGACCTAGGAATCAGCGGTGGGCTGAAGGTGCGACGCACGGCGACCGGAGCCAGGGCTCTCGAGCTGCCGAAAGCCCAAGCGGAGCAGGCCGATAGGTTGGCGGCGAAGCTCCGCACAGTTCTCGACGGGGTCGCTGACGTAGTGCGCCCGGTCAAGAAGGCCGACCTGAAGGTGACGGGGCTCGACGACTCCGTCACCTTGGAGAAACTGGCCGCGGCGATCGCGCACGCCGGTGACTGCTCCTCCGGGGCGGTGAAGTGCGGAGTGATGCAGCGCGGACCCGGCTATATGGGGATGGTCCGCGTCACCTGCCCCCTCACGGCAGCGAAGAAGCTGGCCGCTGCCGGTCGCCTCCTCGTCGGGTGGAGCTCGGCCAAGGTGGCCGTCGTGGAGCAGCGCCCTATGCGCTGCTACAAGTGTATGGGCCTTGGCCATACACGGGCGCTCTGCCCGTCGAAGGCGGAGAGGGGAGGCCTGTGCTACCGCTGTGGCTCGGACGGCCACAAGTCAGCGGAATGCACGGCCAAGATGCGCTGCGCGGTCTGCGCAGAGGCCGGCAAGCCTTCGGGGCACCTGATGGGGGCCAGGGATTGCAACCCCCCCATCACGAAGGGTAAAGCGGTCCAAGGAACCAGGACCGCCCCGCGCGAGGAAAGCCGCCAGGCTACGGAGGAAGCTCAGAAGAATCAAGTATGCCAGCACACCTGAGCTTCCTACAATCGAACGTGAACCACTCCGCCGGAGCGCAGGACCTTCTGCTGCAGTCCATGGCGGAGTGGCAGGTAGACCTGGCGGTGGCCTGCGAGCCCTACTTCGTCCCTCCCCTACCTCACTGGCTGGGGGACTCGGACGACACCGTGGCGGTTCTCACGAGGAGCGGAACGGGCCCCCCCCTCTCACTCATCGAGAGGGGCTCGGGCTACGTAGTGGTGGGGTGGGGGGAGTACGTCGTCGTCGGTACGTACTTCTCCCCTAATCGCAGCCTGGCTGAGTTCGAGACTTACCTCGGCTTAGTCAGAGCTGCGGTGGCCAGGCAGTCGCCGAAACCGATACTGGTTCTCGGCGACTTAAACGCAAAGTCGCGTGCCTGGGGCAACCCCGCCACGAATCCGCGAGGGAGGGCCGTCCAGGTGTGGGCCCTGCTCTCCGACCTGTCCCTTCTAAACAGGGGGCAGGTTCACACCTGCGTGCGACATCAGGGGGGTTCCGTGGTGGACGTTTCGTTCGCCACCCCTGTCGTTGCACGCAGAGTGGTCGACTGGAGAGTGGAGGAGGAGGTGGAGACTCTATCGGATCACCGGTACATCCGATTCGAGATCTCCACCTCTAGCAGGCCGGCGGAACCCCAGAGGGTGCCGACTACGCTGCCGAGGTGGTCTCTCGGCCAGGTCGATCGAGAGCTGGTCAAGGAGGCCGCCATCGTGCAGCGGTGGGGTTCCGCGGGGAGGACGGAGGGCGCCAGCGCAGAGGAGCTGGCGGGCCGCATGCGCAGTTCGCTCAAGGAGGTCTGCGATGCGGCCATGCCTCGGACCCGGCGCAGGGTTCCGCGCCGGCACGTCTATTGGTGGTCGCCCGAAATCGCCGACCTTCGGGCGACGTGCTGCCGGGCGCGGAGGGCCTACGTCCGCTGTCGAAGGCGCAACGGCCTCGACACGGACCTGGAGGGACAGATGCTGGACGCTTATCGCCAGTTGAAAAAAGATCTGCAGCTGGCGATAAGCAAGGCCAAGGAGAAGGCCAGGGAGGAGCTTCTGGCGGGTCTCAATCGAGACCCGTGGGGGCGCCCGTACCGCGGCGTACGCGGAAAGTTCCGCACTCAAGGCGCCCCCGTCACTGAGACGCTGCCGCCGGAACTCCTCCTGCGCCTGGTCGGGGAACTCTTTCCCCATCCAGGCGAGCATGTCCCTCCGCAGATGGCCCCCCGCTCCGTGATCGAAGACGCAGTGGCTCCACCACTGATCACGGAGCGGGAGATGGAGATGGCCCTCGGCCGCTTGAGGGCCAAGAACACGGCGCCGGGTCCGGACGGGGTTCCAGGGCGTGTTCTGTGCGACGCCCTGGAATTCCTGGGTGCAAGGCTTCGGGAGCTGTTCGACGAGTGCCTGTGCAGCGGGCAGTTTCCGAAGCCTTGGAAGGAAGGAAAGTTGGTCCTGTTGCCGAAGGAAGGTCGGCCGATGGATTCCCCTTCGGCATACAGGCCAATAGTGCTGCTGAACGAGACGGGCAAACTCTTCGAGAAGGTCCTCGCAGCCCGTCTCGTTCAGCACCTCGAGGAGGTCGGTCCGGGTCTCTCAGAGGCTCAGTACGGGTTCAGGGCGGGCCGGTCGACGGTCGACGCCCTGGACGCCCTGAAGACTCGGACGACGGAAGCGGTGGCCCGGGGGCAAGTCGTCCTGGCGGTTTCGCTCGACGTGGCGAACGCCTTCAACAGTCTCCCTTTCGAGACGATACGGGAGGCACTCCGATACCATGGGGTGCCGACCTATCTCAGGAGGCTGCTGGAGGCGTACCTCCAGGACAGGGAGGTCCTCTGGGCGGGGGTCGATGGGAGGCTGGTCCGGCGTCGGGTAGGCTGCGGCGTTCCACAGGGGTCGGTTCTCGGCCCAATCCTGTGGAACGTCGGTTTCGACTGGCTCCTGCGAGCTCCCGTCCTTCCCGGGATGGGGGTGTTGTGCTACGCTGACGACACTCTCGTCACGGCGACTGGGCGGGACTTTCGGGAGGCGGCACGCCTCGCCGAGGTCGGAACGGCTCTCACCGTGGACCGTATGGGAATGCTGGGCTTGAGGGTCTCCATATCCAAAACGGAGGCCCTCCTGTTCCACGGTCCACGGCAAGGACCCCCACGAGGGGCGAGTATCACCGTCCGGGGGACGGTGATCAAGGTGCAGGCCCAGATGAAGTATCTGGGCCTCATCCTGGACGGTCGATGGAGCTTCGGGCAGCATTTTGTCCATCTCGGCCCGAGGCTCATCAACGCCGCCGCCGCTCTCGGCCGCCTCCTTCCGAATGTGGGGGGGCCGGGATCGCTATGC
>NW_025920014.1:17500-20000 GCF_905147765.1 Vanessa atalanta | reverse complement strand
AAAAAAAAAAAAAAGTACAAAAAAAAAAAAAAAGAAATATACATTTTATTTGAAGATGACGATGTGCGTTAACACATCGTACTTTCCTCGAAATCGACATCGAAAAATATCAGAATAGGACGCGTTACACGACTCTGGACTCTGACTCGGACACACTGCTGTGTGAGAGAGAGAGAGTGAGAATCGCGTCCTCGCATCGAAACGACACATTCCGAACGTCGATATTTGTGTTTTAGAATTTTATTATCGTTCATTATCGCACTCTTTCGAGATTGATAATTTACGTTAATGATCCTTCCGCAGGTTCCCCTACGGAAACCTTGTTACGACTTTTACTTCCTCTAAATGATCAAGTTTGGTCAACTTCCCAGCAACGCCGACGGCCGTGAAGCCACCGCGTGTCGGTCCGAAGACCTCACTAAATCATTCAATCGGTAGTAGCGACGGGCGGTGTGTACAAAGGGCAGGGACGTAATCAACGCGAGCTTATGACTCGCGCTTACTAGGAATTCCTCGTTTATGGGGGATAATTGCAAACCCCAATCCCCAGCACGAAGGAGTTTCAACGGGTTGCCCGGGCCTCTAGGCCAGGGAGAACATGCTGATTCCTTCAGTGTAGCGCGCGTGCGGCCCAGGACATCTAAGGGCATCACAGACCTGTTATTGCTCAATCTCGTGCGGCTCGAAGCCGCCGGTCCCTCTAAGAAGAATTTTAATACGCCGCCAGTGAGTTGCTCGACCGAAATCGAGCACACCTAAATGACGACGCCTATTTAGCAGGCTAGAGTCTCGTTCGTTACCGGAATTAACCAGACAAATCGCTCCACCAACTAAGAACGGCCATGCACCACCACCCACCGAATCAAGAAAGAGCTATTAATCTGTCAATCCTTCCGGTGTCCGGGCCTGGTGAGATTTCCCGTGTTGAGTCAAATTAAGCCGCAGGCTCCACTCCTGGTGGTGCCCTTCCGTCAATTCCTTTAAGTTTCAGCTTTGCAACCATACTCCCCCCGGAGTCCAAAATCTTTGGTTTCCCGGAAGCTGCCCGCCGAGCCATTGTAGTAACGTCGGCGGATCGCTAGATGACATATTTACGGTTAGAACTAGGGCGGTATCTAATCGCCTTCGAACCTCTAACTTTCGTTCTTGATTGATGAAAACACCTTTGGCAAATGCTTTCGCTGATGTTCGTCTTGCGACGATCCAAGAATTTCACCTCTAACGTCGCAATACGAATGCCCCCAGTTATCCCTATTAATCATTACCTCGGAGTTCTGAAAACCAACAAAATAGAACCGAGATCATATTCTATTATTCCATGCACGAAATATTCAAGCGGCATTTTGAGCCCGCTTTGAGCACTCTAATTTGTTCAAAGTAAAATTGTCGGCCCATCTCGACACTCACTGAAGAGCACCGCGATAGGATTTTGATATTGAACCGGCGTTTTACCGCCGGCTCACCGACGATATGCTCCGCAGACGTGTCAGTATCACCGCGGATGCGGTGCACCGACAGCGCGGCGCACAAATGCAACTACGAGCTTTTTAACCGCAACAATTTTAGTATACGCTATTGGAGCTGGAATTACCGCGGCTGCTGGCACCAGACTTGCCCTCCAATTGTTCCTCGTTAAAATATTTAAAGTGTACTCATTCCGATTACGAGGCCTCGAAAGAGTCCCGTATCGTTATTTTTCGTCACTACCTCCCCGTGCCGGGAGTGGGTAATTTGCGCGCCTGCTGCCTTCCTTGGATGTGGTAGCCGTTTCTCAGGCTCCCTCTCCGGAATCGAACCCTGATTCCCCGTTACCCGTGACAACCATGGTAGTCGCAGAAACTACCATCGAAAGTTGATAAGGCAGACATTTGAAAGATGCGTCGCCGGTACTGGACCATGCGATCGGCAAAAGTTATCCAGATTCATCAAAATTAACGACTTCGGACGAGACGCCCTCCGTCGATTGGTTTTGATCTAATAAAAGCACTCATCCCATCACTGGTCAGAGTTCTGATTGCATGTATTAGCTCTAGAATTACCACAGTTATCCAAGTAACTGAGTAAGATCTAAGGAACCAAAACTGATATATTGAGCCATTCGCGGTATCGCCTTAATACGGCTTGCACTGAGACATGCATGGCTTAATCTTTGAGACAAGCATATAACTACTGGCAGGATCAACCAGGGAGCTAACCGAGACTTGTTGAAGTCGTCAATTACTCTTCTCGTTTCATATTCGCATATAAAATACACACAAACTTATGCATGCATGTACAATATACGCACAGTATGAAACGAGCGTCTCACCGTATCGTCGATCGCGTTAGACGCGATAGATTTTAACGGTTGACTCTTATAAAAATTTATATGAGACACAAACGCGCTTTAAGCACGCGCGCGCGCGTGCGTGCGCTATAATATATAACGCGACGACAGCGGCGGCGGCGGCGGCGGCGGCGGAGGCGTCTTCACATAATGACACATAACGGTCACGAATTC
>NW_025920014.1:7500-10000 GCF_905147765.1 Vanessa atalanta | reverse complement strand
TGATAATTTACGTTAATGATCCTTCCGCAGGTTCCCCTACGGAAACCTTGTTACGACTTTTACTTCCTCTAAATGATCAAGTTTGGTCAACTTCCCAGCAACGCCGACGGCCGTGAAGCCACCGCGTGTCGGTCCGAAGACCTCACTAAATCATTCAATCGGTAGTAGCGACGGGCGGTGTGTACAAAGGGCAGGGACGTAATCAACGCGAGCTTATGACTCGCGCTTACTAGGAATTCCTCGTTTATGGGGGATAATTGCAAACCCCAATCCCCAGCACGAAGGAGTTTCAACGGGTTGCCCGGGCCTCTAGGCCAGGGAGAACATGCTGATTCCTTCAGTGTAGCGCGCGTGCGGCCCAGGACATCTAAGGGCATCACAGACCTGTTATTGCTCAATCTCGTGCGGCTCGAAGCCGCCGGTCCCTCTAAGAAGAATTTTAATACGCCGCCAGTGAGTTGCTCGACCGAAATCGAGCACACCTAAATGACGACGCCTATTTAGCAGGCTAGAGTCTCGTTCGTTACCGGAATTAACCAGACAAATCGCTCCACCAACTAAGAACGGCCATGCACCACCACCCACCGAATCAAGAAAGAGCTATTAATCTGTCAATCCTTCCGGTGTCCGGGCCTGGTGAGATTTCCCGTGTTGAGTCAAATTAAGCCGCAGGCTCCACTCCTGGTGGTGCCCTTCCGTCAATTCCTTTAAGTTTCAGCTTTGCAACCATACTCCCCCCGGAGTCCAAAATCTTTGGTTTCCCGGAAGCTGCCCGCCGAGCCATTGTAGTAACGTCGGCGGATCGCTAGATGACATATTTACGGTTAGAACTAGGGCGGTATCTAATCGCCTTCGAACCTCTAACTTTCGTTCTTGATTGATGAAAACACCTTTGGCAAATGCTTTCGCTGATGTTCGTCTTGCGACGATCCAAGAATTTCACCTCTAACGTCGCAATACGAATGCCCCCAGTTATCCCTATTAATCATTACCTCGGAGTTCTGAAAACCAACAAAATAGAACCGAGATCATATTCTATTATTCCATGCACGAAATATTCAAGCGGCATTTTGAGCCCGCTTTGAGCACTCTAATTTGTTCAAAGTAAAATTGTCGGCCCATCTCGACACTCACTGAAGAGCACCGCGATAGGATTTTGATATTGAACCGGCGTTTTACCGCCGGCTCACCGACGATATGCTCCGCAGACGTGTCAGTATCACCGCGGATGCGGTGCACCGACAGCGCGGCGCACAAATGCAACTACGAGCTTTTTAACCGCAACAATTTTAGTATACGCTATTGGAGCTGGAATTACCGCGGCTGCTGGCACCAGACTTGCCCTCCAATTGTTCCTCGTTAAAATATTTAAAGTGTACTCATTCCGATTACGAGGCCTCGAAAGAGTCCCGTATCGTTATTTTTCGTCACTACCTCCCCGTGCCGGGAGTGGGTAATTTGCGCGCCTGCTGCCTTCCTTGGATGTGGTAGCCGTTTCTCAGGCTCCCTCTCCGGAATCGAACCCTGATTCCCCGTTACCCGTGACAACCATGGTAGTCGCAGAAACTACCATCGAAAGTTGATAAGGCAGACATTTGAAAGATGCGTCGCCGGTACTGGACCATGCGATCGGCAAAAGTTATCCAGATTCATCAAAATTAACGACTTCGGACGAGACGCCCTCCGTCGATTGGTTTTGATCTAATAAAAGCACTCATCCCATCACTGGTCAGAGTTCTGATTGCATGTATTAGCTCTAGAATTACCACAGTTATCCAAGTAACTGAGTAAGATCTAAGGAACCAAAACTGATATATTGAGCCATTCGCGGTATCGCCTTAATACGGCTTGCACTGAGACATGCATGGCTTAATCTTTGAGACAAGCATATAACTACTGGCAGGATCAACCAGGGAGCTAACCGAGACTTGTTGAAGTCGTCAATTACTCTTCTCGTTTCATATTCGCATATAAAATACACACAAACTTATGCATGCATGTACAATATACGCACAGTATGAAACGAGCGTCTCACCGTATCGTCGATCGCGTTAGACGCGATAGATTTTAACGGTTGACTCTTATAAAAATTTATATGAGACACAAACGCGCTTTAAGCACGCGCGCGCGCGTGCGTGCGCTATAATATATAACGCGACGACAGCGGCGGCGGCGGCGGCGGCGGCGGCGGCGTCTTCACATAATGACACATAACGGTCACGAATTCGAACGTTCTAAACGAGATCGAGTTTTTTTTTCAAAATAACACTTCGCACACGACGTGTACGTATGTATTGTTCAACGATTATTATCGTAAAACATTGGGATCGACGCCCGGTGTTTGAGTGATCGTACCGATACTCGGGTTGTGTATTTTTTGTACATGATAAATGTAAAAATTAACAAAAAGAATTTTAGAAACGACCGTTCATATATAATATAAAAATTATACACACTATACGAATACACTGAATCTTTTAAGAACTCCGTCTCTAACGTT
>NW_025920013.1:25000-26759 GCF_905147765.1 Vanessa atalanta | reverse complement strand
ATTCCTAGTAAGCGCGAGTCATAAGCTCGCGTTGATTACGTCCCTGCCCTTTGTACACACCGCCCGTCGCTACTACCGATTGAATGATTTAGTGAGGTCTTCGGACCGACACGCGGTGGCTTCACGGCCGTCGGCGTTGCTGGGAAGTTGACCAAACTTGATCATTTAGAGGAAGTAAAAGTCGTAACAAGGTTTCCGTAGGGGAACCTGCGGAAGGATCATTAACGTAAATTATCAATCTCGAAAGAGTGCGATAATGAACGATAATAAAATTCTAAAACACAAATATCGACGTTCGGAATGTGTCGTTTCGATGCGAGGACGCGATTCTCACTCTCTCTCTCTCACACAGCAGTGTGTCCGAGTCAGAGTCCAGAGTCGTGTAACGCGTCCTATTCTGATATTTTTCGATGTCGATTTCGAGGAAAGTACGATGTGTTAACGCACATCGTCATCTTCAAATAAAATGTATATTTCTTTTTTTTTTTTTTTGTACTTTTTTTTTTTTTAACTTTTTTTTTTTTTTTTTTTTTAATTTTTTTAATTTTTCTCTGTATACTAAAAATAAGAGAAAAAAACAAAAAAAAAAAAAAAAAAAAAAAAAAAATAAACTCATATCACTGGCGTATAGAATCGTTCGAGTGATCGTAGAAATTATAAAAATAAAACAAATTAAAAACCATTACCCTGGACGGTGGATCACTTGGCTCGCGGGTCGATGAAGAACGCAGTTAACTGCGCGTCATAGTGTGAACTGCAGGACACATTTGAACATCGACATTTCGAACGCACATTGCGGTCCGTGGAGAAACATCCAGGACCACTCCTGTCTGAGGGCCGGCTGTATAAAAATATAAACCACACTGTTCAATGTTTAATGTCGTAATGTCTATTATTTCGTAACCGACTCAATAGACTGACTGACGTTTCTCGAACATATGACGGTATCCGCGTTCGATGTGTTATATTACGTGTTTAAATATACTTAATATAAATCTCGTTCTCGGTCCGTTCAAATATAACAAATACGATGTGTATGTATGTTTACGTTTACATGCGTGTGTGTGTATATATTATTTATATTTTTATATACGCGTTCGTGTGTACGTTTACGTCACGGAGTTTCGTTATGCGACGTCAGAGAGACTGAGAGCGTCGCTCGTCGCCAGACGAGGAGCGCCCATCTCCGACCTTTCGATCGTTTCATTGAGTTGTTCTCGATCAAAGAGGGTAATCGGAGTTTAGGTGATCTCTTCGTCTCGTGATTATCGAGTACGTGCGTTTCTTTTGTTCATACTCTAATGTCAAAATTTCGAATACAAAAGCTCCGCGATCGTTACGACGTATACGAGACGAACGTGTTTATATGATGTGTAAATAAAGCGCGCTCGCATCGTTGAACGTGATGACATCGAAACATTCGTATATATATATATTGTATATATATCGAGTAGGCGGACTCGACGTCCGAAGAGCGCGTCGACGCCGACGTCGGAACGATCGGAATGAAAATTCTCTCTCGTCTCGACGAAAGCGGCGCCGTCGCGTTGACGGATATCGCGTCTGCCTCGTTTTTTTTATCGTTGGCCTCAGATCAGGGAGGATCACCCGCCGAATTTAAGCATATTAGTAAGCGGAGGAAAAGAAACTAACCAGGATTTCCTTAGTAGCGGCGAGCGAACAGGAAATAGCCCAGCACTGAATCCCGCGGTTGTAACGATCGCGGGAGATGTGGTGTTCGGGAGGTATCGCTTTCTCG
>NW_025920013.1:20000-22500 GCF_905147765.1 Vanessa atalanta | reverse complement strand
GCAATGTGATTTCTGCCCAGTGCTCTGAATGTCAACGTGAAGAAATTCAAGCAAGCGCGGGTAAACGTGTGAGCTTGCCTTGCTCTGGCCTATGGCGGTTGTGTCTGTGTACACATTACATGTAATATGTATGCAATCTGGACTGATACATGTGGCATTGTCTTGGTGGAATGCTCACACCCCTAACGGGGAAGATGTTGTCTTAGAAACTCACAGGTCGATCGGAGCACGGATTTCCGAGCCCGCCGGCTAGTTTCGGGGATACGAAGAATGCCCGACCGACCTGACAAAGGGGAAGAGTGACTTAGTCACGACGCCCAACTCCTACCCACAGCCTGCCCGTGGCGCCGCTGCCAAAGCTAATGTGGGGGGGGGGGATCCGCACCTAAATTAGGCAGCCCGGAAGTAGCCGTTGCGGCGCTGCATGCCTCGTTGGTGCAATTATCCTAATCCAACTTCTATTCGACGAGGCCACAAGCACTGTTCCACTCCTACCTCCACCATCGCTGAAACGGTCTTAATAGATACGTCAGCGGGGGTGGAGGGCGGAGTCAGGCTTGCCCCTGGATTCTATCAAGTGGTGCGACAGCTTCCATCTTAGGTTGTAATCCAGGTGTGGCTGTGAGGTGAGATCCCTCACAGCAGTCCCGATGGTTGGTCTCTACGGAGACCTTCAAGCCTAGCGGTTTTCTTCGGTTGGGACCTAGCAAAAACCGTGGGCGAACCCCGTGGTTGGGTTTGCGGCCCGGCCACCAGGGGAATTTACCTTGCAACAAGTCGAAATAAGAATTTATTCGACCGCCCCGATCTCCCACAGGAATCGGGGAGCACGGTCATTCCCTCCCCGGTGGTTCGACCCGACGTTCCCGGCGGGACTGTTGGGCGGGCGCCTGGTTGGATCTGTCCAATGTGCAACCGCACATTCAACACCAAGACGGGACTAGGGGTTCACAAGCGTAGAGCCCATCCCGTCGAGGCCAACGCAGAAGCGGCTCCAGCTTCGGTGAAGCGCAGGTGGAATGAGGAAGAGTTGCTCCTCATGGCACGAGTCGAGGCGCAGCTGACAAGAGATACCGGGAAGTGCGGTAACGTAGACCTTCTCGCCAAACTACCCCAGCTCCATAGGACGCTGGAGGCGGTTAAGGGTCAGCGCCGTAGCGTCAAATACAAAGGGTTGGTGCAAACCTGCCTGGAGGAATTGGCGTTCTCGGCTGCTGATTCCATTGCGAGAGGGGGTTCGAGCACTGAAGGTGCCTTGGAAGCGCGGCCTTCGATCGTTATAGGGAGCAACCCTGAAGACCCACCTGTCGCTGAACCCTGCCAAACGGTAGAAACCCCAATCGGCCCGAACGCGGCGCATGTTCTCGAAGACCTCCTTCGGGCGGTCGAGAGACGGAAGCGGCGCTGCGAGCCGGGGGCGAAAACCAGGAGTCGCCGACGCCGTAAGAATTATGATTGTGACATCCAAGCTGCGTCAGACTCAATGTCGCGCCGAAAGCGGAGACGAGTAGAGTACGCAAGGATGCAGGAGTTGTTTCGGAAGTGTCCCAGTCGTGCAGCAGCTGAAGTAATAGACGGACACACCCGGGACGCGAGGCATGGCCTAGAGGAGATGGAAACCTTTTGGCGACCGATCCTCGAAACCGTGTCTAGCGCCTCGGGTCCCACGTCTGAGGCCCTAAAAAGCCTTCGGCGTGGGCTCCCCTCCGGGGGTGTGGACGACTACACCAAGCTGTGGGCGCCGATCACGATCGATGAGGTGAAAGCGTCCAGCATAGACATGAGGACTGCGCCGGGTCCGGATGGAATTCGTGCGGAAGACTGGCGAGCCATTCCTGCATCATCGAAGGCGGAAATATTCAACCATTGGATGGTACAAGGTTCCATTCCCGATCCATTGCGGCAGTGCCGAACAGTCTTTATCCCGAAAAGTGATGCTCCAAAGTGCCCGGGTGACTATCGGCCAATATCTATTGCGTCGATACCACTCAGACACATGCACAGTATCCTGGCGAAGAGACTGCTCGCCTGTTGCCCACCCGACATGCGTCAGCGCGGGTTCGTGAGTGCAGATGGCACTCTAGAGAACACAGCCGTGCTCGACGCGGTGCTGGGGGATAGCAGGAAAAAGCTGCGAGAATGCCACATTGCGGTGCTCGATTTCTCCAAGGCATTCGATACGGTGTCGCATGCGGCTCTTGTCGATTTGCTTAGGGCGAGAGGACTGCCTGATGGATTCTGCAGCTATGTGGCCAACTTATACGAAACGGCTAGCACTGTACTAGCCGTCAAGGGTAAGGTTGGTAAACCTGTAAAGATGGGTCGCGGAGTGAGACAGGGGGACCCCCTTTCACCCATATTGTTCAACATGGCGCTGGACCTAATTCTTGCATCGCTGCCAAAGGGAGTCGGTTATAGGTTGGAGAATGAGCAAATCTCGGCCCTAGCCTATGCTGATGACCTAGTCCTGCTTGCAGGCTCGAAAGTAGGGATGCAGGAA
>NW_025920013.1:12500-15000 GCF_905147765.1 Vanessa atalanta | reverse complement strand
AATAATCGTTGAACAATACATACGTACACGTCGTGTGCGAAGTGTTATTTTGAAAAAAAAACTCGATCTCGTTTAGAACGTTCGAATTCGTGACCGTTATGTGTCATTATGTGAAGACGCCTCCGCCGCCGCCGCCGCCGCCGCCGCTGTCGTCGCGTTATATATTATAGCGCACGCACGCGCGCGCGCGTGCTTAAAGCGCGTTTGTGTCTCATATAAATTTTTATAAGAGTCAACCGTTAAAATCTATCGCGTCTAACGCGATCGACGATACGGTGAGACGCTCGTTTCATACTGTGCGTATATTGTACATGCATGCATAAGTTTGTGTGTATTTTATATGCGAATATGAAACGAGAAGAGTAATTGACGACTTCAACAAGTCTCGGTTAGCTCCCTGGTTGATCCTGCCAGTAGTTATATGCTTGTCTCAAAGATTAAGCCATGCATGTCTCAGTGCAAGCCGTATTAAGGCGATACCGCGAATGGCTCAATATATCAGTTTTGGTTCCTTAGATCTTACTCAGTTACTTGGATAACTGTGGTAATTCTAGAGCTAATACATGCAATCAGAACTCTGACCAGTGATGGGATGAGTGCTTTTATTAGATCAAAACCAATCGACGGAGGGCGTCTCGTCCGAAGTCGTTAATTTTGATGAATCTGGATAACTTTTGCCGATCGCATGGTCCAGTACCGGCGACGCATCTTTCAAATGTCTGCCTTATCAACTTTCGATGGTAGTTTCTGCGACTACCATGGTTGTCACGGGTAACGGGGAATCAGGGTTCGATTCCGGAGAGGGAGCCTGAGAAACGGCTACCACATCCAAGGAAGGCAGCAGGCGCGCAAATTACCCACTCCCGGCACGGGGAGGTAGTGACGAAAAATAACGATACGGGACTCTTTCGAGGCCTCGTAATCGGAATGAGTACACTTTAAATATTTTAACGAGGAACAATTGGAGGGCAAGTCTGGTGCCAGCAGCCGCGGTAATTCCAGCTCCAATAGCGTATACTAAAATTGTTGCGGTTAAAAAGCTCGTAGTTGCATTTGTGCGCCGCGCTGTCGGTGCACCGCATCCGCGGTGATACTGACACGTCTGCGGAGCATATCGTCGGTGAGCCGGCGGTAAAACGCCGGTTCAATATCAAAATCCTATCGCGGTGCTCTTCAGTGAGTGTCGAGATGGGCCGACAATTTTACTTTGAACAAATTAGAGTGCTCAAAGCGGGCTCAAAATGCCGCTTGAATATTTCGTGCATGGAATAATAGAATATGATCTCGGTTCTATTTTGTTGGTTTTCAGAACTCCGAGGTAATGATTAATAGGGATAACTGGGGGCATTCGTATTGCGACGTTAGAGGTGAAATTCTTGGATCGTCGCAAGACGAACATCAGCGAAAGCATTTGCCAAAGGTGTTTTCATCAATCAAGAACGAAAGTTAGAGGTTCGAAGGCGATTAGATACCGCCCTAGTTCTAACCGTAAATATGTCATCTAGCGATCCGCCGACGTTACTACAATGGCTCGGCGGGCAGCTTCCGGGAAACCAAAGATTTTGGACTCCGGGGGGAGTATGGTTGCAAAGCTGAAACTTAAAGGAATTGACGGAAGGGCACCACCAGGAGTGGAGCCTGCGGCTTAATTTGACTCAACACGGGAAATCTCACCAGGCCCGGACACCGGAAGGATTGACAGATTAATAGCTCTTTCTTGATTCGGTGGGTGGTGGTGCATGGCCGTTCTTAGTTGGTGGAGCGATTTGTCTGGTTAATTCCGGTAACGAACGAGACTCTAGCCTGCTAAATAGGCGTCGTCATTTAGGTGTGCTCGATTTCGGTCGAGCAACTCACTGGCGGCGTATTAAAATTCTTCTTAGAGGGACCGGCGGCTTCGAGCCGCACGAGATTGAGCAATAACAGGTCTGTGATGCCCTTAGATGTCCTGGGCCGCACGCGCGCTACACTGAAGGAATCAGCATGTTCTCCCTGGCCTAGAGGCCCGGGCAACCCGTTGAAACTCCTTCGTGCTGGGGATTGGGGTTTGCAATTATCCCCCATAAACGAGGAATTCCTAGTAAGCGCGAGTCATAAGCTCGCGTTGATTACGTCCCTGCCCTTTGTACACACCGCCCGTCGCTACTACCGATTGAATGATTTAGTGAGGTCTTCGGACCGACACGCGGTGGCTTCACGGCCGTCGGCGTTGCTGGGAAGTTGACCAAACTTGATCATTTAGAGGAAGTAAAAGTCGTAACAAGGTTTCCGTAGGGGAACCTGCGGAAGGATCATTAACGTAAATTATCAATCTCGAAAGAGTGCGATAATGAACGATAATAAAATTCTAAAACACAAATATCGACGTTCGGAATGTGTCGTTTCGATGCGAGGACGCGATTCTCACTCTCTCTCTCTCACACAGCAGTGTGTCCGAGTCAGAGTCCAGAGTCGTGTAACGCGTCCTATTCTGATATTTTTCGATGTCGATTTCGAGGAA
>NW_025920013.1:0-2500 GCF_905147765.1 Vanessa atalanta | reverse complement strand
GCACTTCGTTCGAGAAAACGTTCGTAGAGTAGGAGTAGAGCTCGTTGCGTTCGTTAGATTATTTTTTAATTTTTTTATAGAGATTCAATACATTTATGTCAGGATATTTTTTTAAAGATAATTTCTATTTATTTATTACTTCATTATACATATTTTAAGGTATCAAGACTGATATGAAACTTAAAAATTATATTATTAACATTATTTACGCATTCGTAAATCGCGTCATGTTCTTTATTATTATTATTATTATTATATTTATTCGTCATCGTCATAATTATTATTTTAATTATAAAATATAATAATTTTAATTATAAATTTTTTTTTTTCGATAAACGAATACCGGTGAAATTTAAATAAACGAAGATACAACTTTCTTTGTTGTTGTTGTTGTTGTTTTTTTTTTTTTTCTTTTTTTTTTTATTGTTGTTGTTGTTGTTGTTGTTGTTGTTGTTGTCGTTGTTGTTGCATTGACGTTGCATAATATCATATAATCATATACTATCTATAAAAATATAGAACAAAATAATCGAAGTTTTGGAGATTTTGGAGGGTTTGGGGTGTCAGTTGGGGGGGAGGGGGTTGGGGAGGGGGGGGGGGGGGGCGTGTTCTGGGGTTCGTCGTCTTATGATATCAGATCGAATATGAGAAACATAATAAAATAATAATAATAATAAAAAAAAAAATACATTCCGTTCGAACGAGCCGAATGTCATACTCATCGTCAGGCATATATATGGAGTAGTGACGGTTCGAACGTCGAACATTCAAAAATTGATGTTAGACGCGAAGTGACCGGATCAGTACTCTTGTATAACGAAAAAAATGTTATTATCGTTTTCATTTGTCGTCTTTGTTGCGTGTCTTCTGGCGTGTCTCTCGATTCGTCGTATCGCGTTATATTATACTTTACGTAGTGTAACAACCAAGTATGTACGTACGATTCGTCTCGACCGCTGGGGATATTCACTGACACACGTGAAAATGATAAAAAGATTCTTTTTCGTTCTGTAAAACTGTGCCGACCGACGGACGCACGTAGATCTCTCTGCCTCATGCGCTCTTCCTCTTATCGTCGTCGTCGTCGCTCTCGCTACAATCTATCCTCATGGAATAAATGTTGATTCATTGTAGTCGATCTGCGACGTCGCGACGATATGAGAAAACGTTAGAGACGGAGTTCTTAAAAGATTCAGTGTATTCGTATAGTGTGTATAATTTTTATATTATATATGAACGGTCGTTTCTAAAATTCTTTTTGTTAATTTTTACATTTATCATGTACAAAAAATACACAACCCGAGTATCGGTACGATCACTCAAACACCGGGCGTCGATCCCAATGTTTTACGATAATAATCGTTGAACAATACATACGTACACGTCGTGTGCGAAGTGTTATTTTGAAAAAAAAACTCGATCTCGTTTAGAACGTTCGAATTCGTGACCGTTATGTGTCATTATGTGAAGACGCCTCCGCCGCCGCCGCCGCCGCCGCCGCTGTCGTCGCGTTATATATTATAGCGCACGCACGCGCGCGCGCGTGCTTAAAGCGCGTTTGTGTCTCATATAAATTTTTATAAGAGTCAACCGTTAAAATCTATCGCGTCTAACGCGATCGACGATACGGTGAGACGCTCGTTTCATACTGTGCGTATATTGTACATGCATGCATAAGTTTGTGTGTATTTTATATGCGAATATGAAACGAGAAGAGTAATTGACGACTTCAACAAGTCTCGGTTAGCTCCCTGGTTGATCCTGCCAGTAGTTATATGCTTGTCTCAAAGATTAAGCCATGCATGTCTCAGTGCAAGCCGTATTAAGGCGATACCGCGAATGGCTCAATATATCAGTTTTGGTTCCTTAGATCTTACTCAGTTACTTGGATAACTGTGGTAATTCTAGAGCTAATACATGCAATCAGAACTCTGACCAGTGATGGGATGAGTGCTTTTATTAGATCAAAACCAATCGACGGAGGGCGTCTCGTCCGAAGTCGTTAATTTTGATGAATCTGGATAACTTTTGCCGATCGCATGGTCCAGTACCGGCGACGCATCTTTCAAATGTCTGCCTTATCAACTTTCGATGGTAGTTTCTGCGACTACCATGGTTGTCACGGGTAACGGGGAATCAGGGTTCGATTCCGGAGAGGGAGCCTGAGAAACGGCTACCACATCCAAGGAAGGCAGCAGGCGCGCAAATTACCCACTCCCGGCACGGGGAGGTAGTGACGAAAAATAACGATACGGGACTCTTTCGAGGCCTCGTAATCGGAATGAGTACACTTTAAATATTTTAACGAGGAACAATTGGAGGGCAAGTCTGGTGCCAGCAGCCGCGGTAATTCCAGCTCCAATAGCGTATACTAAAATTGTTGCGGTTAAAAAGCTCGTAGTTGCATTTGTGCGCCGCGCTGTCGGTGCACCGCATCCGCGGTGATACTGACACGTCTGCGGAGCATATCGTCGGTGAGCCGGCGGTAAAACGCCGGTTC
>NW_025920012.1:20000-22500 GCF_905147765.1 Vanessa atalanta | reverse complement strand
ACGCGAAGTGACCGGATCAGTACTCTTGTATAACGAAAAAAATGTTATTATCGTTTTCATTTGTCGTCTTTGTTGCGTGTCTTCTGGCGTGTCTCTCGATTCGTCGTATCGCGTTATATTATACTTTACGTAGTGTAACAACCAAGTATGTACGTACGATTCGTCTCGACCGCTGGGGATATTCACTGACACACGTGAAAATGATAAAAAGATTCTTTTTCGTTCTGTAAAACTGTGCCGACCGACGGACGCACGTAGATCTCTCTGCCTCATGCGCTCTTCCTCTTATCGTCGTCGTCGTCGCTCTCGCTACAATCTATCCTCATGGAATAAATGTTGATTCATTGTAGTCGATCTGCGACGTCGCGACGATATGAGAAAACGTTAGAGACGGAGTTCTTAAAAGATTCAGTGTATTCGTATAGTGTGTATAATTTTTATATTATATATGAACGGTCGTTTCTAAAATTCTTTTTGTTAATTTTTACATTTATCATGTACAAAAAATACACAACCCGAGTATCGGTACGATCACTCAAACACCGGGCGTCGATCCCAATGTTTTACGATAATAATCGTTGAACAATACATACGTACACGTCGTGTGCGAAGTGTTATTTTGAAAAAAAAACTCGATCTCGTTTAGAACGTTCGAATTCGTGACCGTTATGTGTCATTATGTGAAGACGCCTCCGCCGCCGCCGCCGCCGCCGCCGCTGTCGTCGCGTTATATATTATAGCGCACGCACGCGCGCGCGCGTGCTTAAAGCGCGTTTGTGTCTCATATAAATTTTTATAAGAGTCAACCGTTAAAATCTATCGCGTCTAACGCGATCGACGATACGGTGAGACGCTCGTTTCATACTGTGCGTATATTGTACATGCATGCATAAGTTTGTGTGTATTTTATATGCGAATATGAAACGAGAAGAGTAATTGACGACTTCAACAAGTCTCGGTTAGCTCCCTGGTTGATCCTGCCAGTAGTTATATGCTTGTCTCAAAGATTAAGCCATGCATGTCTCAGTGCAAGCCGTATTAAGGCGATACCGCGAATGGCTCAATATATCAGTTTTGGTTCCTTAGATCTTACTCAGTTACTTGGATAACTGTGGTAATTCTAGAGCTAATACATGCAATCAGAACTCTGACCAGTGATGGGATGAGTGCTTTTATTAGATCAAAACCAATCGACGGAGGGCGTCTCGTCCGAAGTCGTTAATTTTGATGAATCTGGATAACTTTTGCCGATCGCATGGTCCAGTACCGGCGACGCATCTTTCAAATGTCTGCCTTATCAACTTTCGATGGTAGTTTCTGCGACTACCATGGTTGTCACGGGTAACGGGGAATCAGGGTTCGATTCCGGAGAGGGAGCCTGAGAAACGGCTACCACATCCAAGGAAGGCAGCAGGCGCGCAAATTACCCACTCCCGGCACGGGGAGGTAGTGACGAAAAATAACGATACGGGACTCTTTCGAGGCCTCGTAATCGGAATGAGTACACTTTAAATATTTTAACGAGGAACAATTGGAGGGCAAGTCTGGTGCCAGCAGCCGCGGTAATTCCAGCTCCAATAGCGTATACTAAAATTGTTGCGGTTAAAAAGCTCGTAGTTGCATTTGTGCGCCGCGCTGTCGGTGCACCGCATCCGCGGTGATACTGACACGTCTGCGGAGCATATCGTCGGTGAGCCGGCGGTAAAACGCCGGTTCAATATCAAAATCCTATCGCGGTGCTCTTCAGTGAGTGTCGAGATGGGCCGACAATTTTACTTTGAACAAATTAGAGTGCTCAAAGCGGGCTCAAAATGCCGCTTGAATATTTCGTGCATGGAATAATAGAATATGATCTCGGTTCTATTTTGTTGGTTTTCAGAACTCCGAGGTAATGATTAATAGGGATAACTGGGGGCATTCGTATTGCGACGTTAGAGGTGAAATTCTTGGATCGTCGCAAGACGAACATCAGCGAAAGCATTTGCCAAAGGTGTTTTCATCAATCAAGAACGAAAGTTAGAGGTTCGAAGGCGATTAGATACCGCCCTAGTTCTAACCGTAAATATGTCATCTAGCGATCCGCCGACGTTACTACAATGGCTCGGCGGGCAGCTTCCGGGAAACCAAAGATTTTGGACTCCGGGGGGAGTATGGTTGCAAAGCTGAAACTTAAAGGAATTGACGGAAGGGCACCACCAGGAGTGGAGCCTGCGGCTTAATTTGACTCAACACGGGAAATCTCACCAGGCCCGGACACCGGAAGGATTGACAGATTAATAGCTCTTTCTTGATTCGGTGGGTGGTGGTGCATGGCCGTTCTTAGTTGGTGGAGCGATTTGTCTGGTTAATTCCGGTAACGAACGAGACTCTAGCCTGCTAAATAGGCGTCGTCATTTAGGTGTGCTCGATTTCGGTCGAGCAACTCACTGGCGGCGTATTAAAATTCTTCTTAGAGGGACCGGCGGCTTCGAGCCGCACGAGATTGAGCAATAACAGGTCT
>NW_025920012.1:12500-15000 GCF_905147765.1 Vanessa atalanta | reverse complement strand
TTCTATCAAGTGGTGCGACAGCTTCCATCTTAGGTTGTAATCCAGGTGTGGCTGTGAGGTGAGATCCCTCACAGCAGTCCCGATGGTTGGTCTCTACGGAGACCTTCAAGCCTAGCGGTTTTCTTCGGTTGGGACCTAGCAAAAACCGTGGGCGAACCCCGTGGTTGGGTTTGCGGCCCGGCCACCAGGGGAATTTACCTTGCAACAAGTCGAAATAAGAATTTATTCGACCGCCCCGATCTCCCACAGGAATCGGGGAGCACGGTCATTCCCTCCCCGGTGGTTCGACCCGACGTTCCCGGCGGGACTGTTGGGCGGGCGCCTGGTTGGATCTGTCCAATGTGCAACCGCACATTCAACACCAAGACGGGACTAGGGGTTCACAAGCGTAGAGCCCATCCCGTCGAGGCCAACGCAGAAGCGGCTCCAGCTTCGGTGAAGCGCAGGTGGAATGAGGAAGAGTTGCTCCTCATGGCACGAGTCGAGGCGCAGCTGACAAGAGATACCGGGAAGTGCGGTAACGTAGACCTTCTCGCCAAACTACCCCAGCTCCATAGGACGCTGGAGGCGGTTAAGGGTCAGCGCCGTAGCGTCAAATACAAAGGGTTGGTGCAAACCTGCCTGGAGGAATTGGCGTTCTCGGCTGCTGATTCCATTGCGAGAGGGGGTTCGAGCATTGAAGGTGCCTTGGAAGCGCGGCCTTCGATCGTTATAGGGAGCAACCCTGAAGACCCACCTGTCGCTGAACCCTGCCAAACGGTAGAAACCCCAATCGGCCCGAACGCGGCGCATGTTCTCGAAGACCTCCTTCGGGCGGTCGAGAGACGGAAGCGGCGCTGCGAGCCGGGGGCGAAAACCAGGAGTCGCCGACGCCGTAAGAATTATGATTGTGACATCCAAGCTGCGTCAGACTCAATGTCGCGCCGAAAGCGGAGACGAGTAGAGTACGCAAGGATGCAGGAGTTGTTTCGGAAGTGTCCCAGTCGTGCAGCAGCTGAAGTAATAGACGGACACACCCGGGACGCGAGGCATGGCCTAGAGGAGATGGAAACCTTTTGGCGACCGATCCTCGAAACCGTGTCTAGCGCCTCGGGTCCCACGTCTGAGGCCCTAAAAAGCCTTCGGCGTGGGCTCCCCTCCGGGGGTGTGGACGACTACACCAAGCTGTGGGCGCCGATCACGATCGATGAGGTGAAAGCGTCCAGCATAGACATGAGGACTGCGCCGGGTCCGGATGGAATTCGTGCGGAAGACTGGCGAGCCATTCCTGCATCATCGAAGGCGGAAATATTCAACCATTGGATGGTACAAGGTTCCATTCCCGATCCATTGCGGCAGTGCCGAACAGTCTTTATCCCGAAAAGTGATGCTCCAAAGTGCCCGGGTGACTATCGGCCAATATCTATTGCGTCGATACCACTCAGACACATGCACAGTATCCTGGCGAAGAGACTGCTCGCCTGTTGCCCACCCGACATGCGTCAGCGCGGGTTCGTGAGTGCAGATGGCACTCTAGAGAACACAGCCGTGCTCGACGCGGTGCTGGGGGATAGCAGGAAAAAGCTGCGAGAATGCCACATTGCGGTGCTCGATTTCTCCAAGGCATTCGATACGGTGTCGCATGCGGCTCTTGTCGATTTGCTTAGGGCGAGAGGACTGCCTGATGGATTCTGCAGCTATGTGGCCAACTTATACGAAACGGCTAGCACTGTACTAGCCGTCAAGGGTAAGGTTGGTAAACCTGTAAAGATGGGTCGCGGAGTGAGACAGGGGGACCCCCTTTCACCCATATTGTTCAACATGGCGCTGGACCTAATTCTTGCATCGCTGCCAAAGGGAGTCGGTTATAGGTTGGAGAATGAGCAAATCTCGGCCCTAGCCTATGCTGATGACCTAGTCCTGCTTGCAGGCTCGAAAGTAGGGATGCAGGAATCCATCGATCGTGTTGTGCAGGTGGCTGAAATGGTCGGCCTCAATATCAACCATGGTAAAAGCTCCGCCTTATCGATGGTACCTGACGGGAAACGCAAGAAGCACCACTACCTGACGGAGAGGGTGTTCTCTGTCGGTAGGAAGAAACTTCGACAGGTGTCTTGCGTGGAACGTTGGCGTTATCTCGGCGTGGACTTTGAGTCGTCCGGCGCTCTGATGCTCGAGCAGGAGGTGCGTAAGGCCCTGGACAATATCTCCAAGGCGCCTCTCAAGCCACAACAGCGGCTCGAAATTGTGAGAGGCCATCTGATCCCGAGGTTCATGCACGGTCTCGTGCTAGGAACGATTTCGGATGATCGTTTAAGAATGCTCGACATCGAGATCCGAGGCGCAGTAAGGAAATGGTTGAGGTTACCACAGGACGTTCCAAAAGCGTATTTCCATGCGGAAATTAAGGCCGGTGGCCTGGCGATCCCATCGCTGCGGACGGTCGTGCCGGATCTCGTTTTACGCAGGTACGGACGGCTCGATTCGTCGCGGTGGTCTGCTGCCAATGCCGCCGCCAGAT
>NW_025920012.1:5000-10000 GCF_905147765.1 Vanessa atalanta | reverse complement strand
TTATAATAATACACAGATATATAATTACGAGAAGATTTGTATTTTTCTACGAGAGGAGGAGGAGGAGTGTTAGTGAGTTAGCGTTCGACAAGAGATAGTCATGTATGTTTGTTGGTTGGTTGTATATATATATATATATATAGATCAGAAATCTATTCTATAATATTACACGAATATTATATTTTTATGATTTTTCGATAAATATATATAACTCGAACTCGTAGAGTTCGAGGAGGAGGACGCGGATGAGATGATCTTCTCGATAGACTTCACTTCTTCAATACACGAACGTTCCACGTTTTCGTCGAACACTCTGAAATCGTTAGAGTCCCGTTCGTTGCGATTAGTTCGTGTATCGATGGTGTCTGTGCGTGCTGTGTCTCTCGCGTGTTCGTAATTCGCGTCATTTTCATTATTATATTATTACGTAAGTCTTCTTATACGTTTAATATCAATAATTAACATATATAATTTTCGATACATTAACATTAACATTAACATTAACATTAACATTAACATTATATGAGCTCTATCTCGACTCTCCTTTCGATACACGAACGTTCGACGTTTTCATCGAGCACTTCGTTCGAGAAAACGTTCGTAGAGTAGGAGTAGAGCTCGTTGCGTTCGTTAGATTATTTTTTAATTTTTTTATAGAGATTCAATACATTTATGTCAGGATATTTTTTTAAAGATAATTTCTATTTATTTATTACTTCATTATACATATTTTAAGGTATCAAGACTGATATGAAACTTAAAAATTATATTATTAACATTATTTACGCATTCGTAAATCGCGTCATGTTCTTTATTATTATTATTATTATTATATTTATTCGTCATCGTCATAATTATTATTTTAATTATAAAATATAATAATTTTAATTATAAATTTTTTTTTTTCGATAAACGAATACCGGTGAAATTTAAATAAACGAAGATACAACTTTCTTTGTTGTTGTTGTTGTTGTTTTTTTTTTTTTTCTTTTTTTTTTTATTGTTGTTGTTGTTGTTGTTGTTGTTGTTGTTGTCGTTGTTGTTGCATTGACGTTGCATAATATCATATAATCATATACTATCTATAAAAATATAGAACAAAATAATCGAAGTTTTGGAGATTTTGGAGGGTTTGGGGTGTCAGTTGGGGGGGAGGGGGTTGGGGGGGGGGGGGGGGGGGGTGCGTGTTCTGGGGTTCGTCGTCTTATGATATCAGATCGAATATGAGAAACATAATAAAATAATAATAATAATAAAAAAAAAAATACATTCCGTTCGAACGAGCCGAATGTCATACTCATCGTCAGGCATATATATGGAGTAGTGACGGTTCGAACGTCGAACATTCAAAAATTGATGTTAGACGCGAAGTGACCGGATCAGTACTCTTGTATAACGAAAAAAATGTTATTATCGTTTTCATTTGTCGTCTTTGTTGCGTGTCTTCTGGCGTGTCTCTCGATTCGTCGTATCGCGTTATATTATACTTTACGTAGTGTAACAACCAAGTATGTACGTACGATTCGTCTCGACCGCTGGGGATATTCACTGACACACGTGAAAATGATAAAAAGATTCTTTTTCGTTCTGTAAAACTGTGCCGACCGACGGACGCACGTAGATCTCTCTGCCTCATGCGCTCTTCCTCTTATCGTCGTCGTCGTCGCTCTCGCTACAATCTATCCTCATGGAATAAATGTTGATTCATTGTAGTCGATCTGCGACGTCGCGACGATATGAGAAAACGTTAGAGACGGAGTTCTTAAAAGATTCAGTGTATTCGTATAGTGTGTATAATTTTTATATTATATATGAACGGTCGTTTCTAAAATTCTTTTTGTTAATTTTTACATTTATCATGTACAAAAAATACACAACCCGAGTATCGGTACGATCACTCAAACACCGGGCGTCGATCCCAATGTTTTACGATAATAATCGTTGAACAATACATACGTACACGTCGTGTGCGAAGTGTTATTTTGAAAAAAAAACTCGATCTCGTTTAGAACGTTCGAATTCGTGACCGTTATGTGTCATTATGTGAAGACGCCTCCGCCGCCGCCGCCGCCGCCGCCGCTGTCGTCGCGTTATATATTATAGCGCACGCACGCGCGCGCGCGTGCTTAAAGCGCGTTTGTGTCTCATATAAATTTTTATAAGAGTCAACCGTTAAAATCTATCGCGTCTAACGCGATCGACGATACGGTGAGACGCTCGTTTCATACTGTGCGTATATTGTACATGCATGCATAAGTTTGTGTGTATTTTATATGCGAATATGAAACGAGAAGAGTAATTGACGACTTCAACAAGTCTCGGTTAGCTCCCTGGTTGATCCTGCCAGTAGTTATATGCTTGTCTCAAAGATTAAGCCATGCATGTCTCAGTGCAAGCCGTATTAAGGCGATACCGCGAATGGCTCAATATATCAGTTTTGGTTCCTTAGATCTTACTCAGTTACTTGGATAACTGTGGTAATTCTAGAGCTAATACATGCAATCAGAACTCTGACCAGTGATGGGATGAGTGCTTTTATTAGATCAAAACCAATCGACGGAGGGCGTCTCGTCCGAAGTCGTTAATTTTGATGAATCTGGATAACTTTTGCCGATCGCATGGTCCAGTACCGGCGACGCATCTTTCAAATGTCTGCCTTATCAACTTTCGATGGTAGTTTCTGCGACTACCATGGTTGTCACGGGTAACGGGGAATCAGGGTTCGATTCCGGAGAGGGAGCCTGAGAAACGGCTACCACATCCAAGGAAGGCAGCAGGCGCGCAAATTACCCACTCCCGGCACGGGGAGGTAGTGACGAAAAATAACGATACGGGACTCTTTCGAGGCCTCGTAATCGGAATGAGTACACTTTAAATATTTTAACGAGGAACAATTGGAGGGCAAGTCTGGTGCCAGCAGCCGCGGTAATTCCAGCTCCAATAGCGTATACTAAAATTGTTGCGGTTAAAAAGCTCGTAGTTGCATTTGTGCGCCGCGCTGTCGGTGCACCGCATCCGCGGTGATACTGACACGTCTGCGGAGCATATCGTCGGTGAGCCGGCGGTAAAACGCCGGTTCAATATCAAAATCCTATCGCGGTGCTCTTCAGTGAGTGTCGAGATGGGCCGACAATTTTACTTTGAACAAATTAGAGTGCTCAAAGCGGGCTCAAAATGCCGCTTGAATATTTCGTGCATGGAATAATAGAATATGATCTCGGTTCTATTTTGTTGGTTTTCAGAACTCCGAGGTAATGATTAATAGGGATAACTGGGGGCATTCGTATTGCGACGTTAGAGGTGAAATTCTTGGATCGTCGCAAGACGAACATCAGCGAAAGCATTTGCCAAAGGTGTTTTCATCAATCAAGAACGAAAGTTAGAGGTTCGAAGGCGATTAGATACCGCCCTAGTTCTAACCGTAAATATGTCATCTAGCGATCCGCCGACGTTACTACAATGGCTCGGCGGGCAGCTTCCGGGAAACCAAAGATTTTGGACTCGGGGGGGAGTATGGTTGCAAAGCTGAAACTTAAAGGAATTGACGGAAGGGCACCACCAGGAGTGGAGCCTGCGGCTTAATTTGACTCAACACGGGAAATCTCACCAGGCCCGGACACCGGAAGGATTGACAGATTAATAGCTCTTTCTTGATTCGGTGGGTGGTGGTGCATGGCCGTTCTTAGTTGGTGGAGCGATTTGTCTGGTTAATTCCGGTAACGAACGAGACTCTAGCCTGCTAAATAGGCGTCGTCATTTAGGTGTGCTCGATTTCGGTCGAGCAACTCACTGGCGGCGTATTAAAATTCTTCTTAGAGGGACCGGCGGCTTCGAGCCGCACGAGATTGAGCAATAACAGGTCTGTGATGCCCTTAGATGTCCTGGGCCGCACGCGCGCTACACTGAAGGAATCAGCATGTTCTCCCTGGCCTAGAGGCCCGGGCAACCCGTTGAAACTCCTTCGTGCTGGGGATTGGGGTTTGCAATTATCCCCCATAAACGAGGAATTCCTAGTAAGCGCGAGTCATAAGCTCGCGTTGATTACGTCCCTGCCCTTTGTACACACCGCCCGTCGCTACTACCGATTGAATGATTTAGTGAGGTCTTCGGACCGACACGCGGTGGCTTCACGGCCGTCGGCGTTGCTGGGAAGTTGACCAAACTTGATCATTTAGAGGAAGTAAAAGTCGTAACAAGGTTTCCGTAGGGGAACCTGCGGAAGGATCATTAACGTAAATTATCAATCTCGAAAGAGTGCGATAATGAACGATAATAAAATTCTAAAACACAAATATCGACGTTCGGAATGTGTCGTTTCGATGCGAGGACGCGATTCTCACTCTCTCTCTCTCACACAGCAGTGTGTCCGAGTCAGAGTCCAGAGTCGTGTAACGCGTCCTATTCTGATATTTTTCGATGTCGATTTCGAGGAAAGTACGATGTGTTAACGCACATCGTCATCTTCAAATAAAATGTATATTTCTTTTTTTTTTTTTTTGTACTTTTTTTTTTTTTTAACTTTTTTTTTTTTTTTTTTTTTAATTTTTTGAATTTTTCTCTGTATACTAAAAATAAGAGAAAAAAACAAAAAAAAAAATAAAAATAAAAAAAAAATAAACTCATATCACTGGCGTATAGAATCGTTCGAGTGATCGTAGAAATTATAAAAATAAAACAAATTAAAAACCATTACCCTGGACGGTGGATCACTTGGCTCGCGGGTCGATGAAGAACGCATTTAACTGCGCGTCATAGTGTGAACTGCAGGACACATTTGAACATCGACATTTCGAACGCACATTGCGGTCCGTGGAGAAACATCCAGGACCACTCCTGTCTGAGGGCCGGCTGTATAAAAATATAAACCACACTGTTCAATGTTTAATGTCGTAATGTCTATTATTTCGTAACCGACTCAATAGACTGACTGACGTTTCTCGAACATATGACGGTATCCGCGTTCGATGTGTTATATTACGTGTTTAAATATACTTAATATA
>NW_025920011.1:17500-20000 GCF_905147765.1 Vanessa atalanta | reverse complement strand
CACATTCCGAACGTCGATATTTGTGTTTTAGAATTTTATTATCGTTCATTATCGCACTCTTTCGAGATTGATAATTTACGTTAATGATCCTTCCGCAGGTTCCCCTACGGAAACCTTGTTACGACTTTTACTTCCTCTAAATGATCAAGTTTGGTCAACTTCCCAGCAACGCCGACGGCCGTGAAGCCACCGCGTGTCGGTCCGAAGACCTCACTAAATCATTCAATCGGTAGTAGCGACGGGCGGTGTGTACAAAGGGCAGGGACGTAATCAACGCGAGCTTATGACTCGCGCTTACTAGGAATTCCTCGTTTATGGGGGATAATTGCAAACCCCAATCCCCAGCACGAAGGAGTTTCAACGGGTTGCCCGGGCCTCTAGGCCAGGGAGAACATGCTGATTCCTTCAGTGTAGCGCGCGTGCGGCCCAGGACATCTAAGGGCATCACAGACCTGTTATTGCTCAATCTCGTGCGGCTCGAAGCCGCCGGTCCCTCTAAGAAGAATTTTAATACGCCGCCAGTGAGTTGCTCGACCGAAATCGAGCACACCTAAATGACGACGCCTATTTAGCAGGCTAGAGTCTCGTTCGTTACCGGAATTAACCAGACAAATCGCTCCACCAACTAAGAACGGCCATGCACCACCACCCACCGAATCAAGAAAGAGCTATTAATCTGTCAATCCTTCCGGTGTCCGGGCCTGGTGAGATTTCCCGTGTTGAGTCAAATTAAGCCGCAGGCTCCACTCCTGGTGGTGCCCTTCCGTCAATTCCTTTAAGTTTCAGCTTTGCAACCATACTCCCCCCGGAGTCCAAAATCTTTGGTTTCCCGGAAGCTGCCCGCCGAGCCATTGTAGTAACGTCGGCGGATCGCTAGATGACATATTTACGGTTAGAACTAGGGCGGTATCTAATCGCCTTCGAACCTCTAACTTTCGTTCTTGATTGATGAAAACACCTTTGGCAAATGCTTTCGCTGATGTTCGTCTTGCGACGATCCAAGAATTTCACCTCTAACGTCGCAATACGAATGCCCCCAGTTATCCCTATTAATCATTACCTCGGAGTTCTGAAAACCAACAAAATAGAACCGAGATCATATTCTATTATTCCATGCACGAAATATTCAAGCGGCATTTTGAGCCCGCTTTGAGCACTCTAATTTGTTCAAAGTAAAATTGTCGGCCCATCTCGACACTCACTGAAGAGCACCGCGATAGGATTTTGATATTGAACCGGCGTTTTACCGCCGGCTCACCGACGATATGCTCCGCAGACGTGTCAGTATCACCGCGGATGCGGTGCACCGACAGCGCGGCGCACAAATGCAACTACGAGCTTTTTAACCGCAACAATTTTAGTATACGCTATTGGAGCTGGAATTACCGCGGCTGCTGGCACCAGACTTGCCCTCCAATTGTTCCTCGTTAAAATATTTAAAGTGTACTCATTCCGATTACGAGGCCTCGAAAGAGTCCCGTATCGTTATTTTTCGTCACTACCTCCCCGTGCCGGGAGTGGGTAATTTGCGCGCCTGCTGCCTTCCTTGGATGTGGTAGCCGTTTCTCAGGCTCCCTCTCCGGAATCGAACCCTGATTCCCCGTTACCCGTGACAACCATGGTAGTCGCAGAAACTACCATCGAAAGTTGATAAGGCAGACATTTGAAAGATGCGTCGCCGGTACTGGACCATGCGATCGGCAAAAGTTATCCAGATTCATCAAAATTAACGACTTCGGACGAGACGCCCTCCGTCGATTGGTTTTGATCTAATAAAAGCACTCATCCCATCACTGGTCAGAGTTCTGATTGCATGTATTAGCTCTAGAATTACCACAGTTATCCAAGTAACTGAGTAAGATCTAAGGAACCAAAACTGATATATTGAGCCATTCGCG
Source organism: Vanessa atalanta (assembly GCF_905147765.1). Taxonomy (NCBI): domain Eukaryota; kingdom Metazoa; phylum Arthropoda; class Insecta; order Lepidoptera; family Nymphalidae; genus Vanessa; species Vanessa atalanta. Next base: position 18,102 of record NW_025920011.1, on the reverse strand, counting down.
GTATCGCCTTAATACGGCTTGCACTGAGACATGCATGGCTTAATCTTTGAGACAAGCATATAACTACTGGCAGGATCAACCAGGGAGCTAACCGAGACTTGTTGAAGTCGTCAATTACTCTTCTCGTTTCATATTCGCATATAAAATACACACAAACTTATGCATGCATGTACAATATACGCACAGTATGAAACGAGCGTCTCACCGTATCGTCGATCGCGTTAGACGCGATAGATTTTAACGGTTGACTCTTATAAAAATTTATATGAGACACAAACGCGCTTTAAGCACGCGCGCGCGCGTGCGCTATAATATATAACGCGACGACAGCGGCGGCGGCGGCGGCGGCGGAGGCGTCTTCACATAATGACACATAACGGTCACGAATTCGAACGTTCTAAACGAGATCGAGTTTTTTTTTCAAAATAACACTTCGCACACGACGTGTACGTATGTATTGTTCAACGATTATTATCGTAAAACATTGGGATCGACGCCCGGTGTTTGAGTGATCGTACCGATACTCGGGTTGTGTATTTTTTGTACATGATAAATGTAAAAATTAACAAAAAGAATTTTAGAAACGACCGTTCATATATAAT
>NW_025920011.1:7500-10000 GCF_905147765.1 Vanessa atalanta | reverse complement strand
CTTATGACTCGCGCTTACTAGGAATTCCTCGTTTATGGGGGATAATTGCAAAACCCCAATCCCCAGCACGAGGAGTTTCAACGGGTTGCCCGGGCCTCTAGGCCAGGGAGAACATGCTGATTCCTTCAGTGTAGCGCGCGTGCGGCCCAGGACATCTAAGGGCATCACAGACCTGTTATTGCTCAATCTCGTGCGGCTCGAAGCCGCCGGTCCCTCTAAGAAGAATTTTAATACGCCGCCAGTGAGTTGCTCGGACCGAAATCGAGCACACCTAAATGACGACGCCTATTTAGCAGGCTAGAGTCCTCGTTCGTTACCGGAATTAACCAGACAAATCGCTCCACCAACTAAGAACGGCCATGCACCACCACCCACCGAATCAAGAAAGAGCATATTAATCTGTCAATCCTTCCGGGTCCGGGCTGGTGAGATTTCCCGTGTTGAGTCAAATTAAGCCGCAGGCTCACTCCTGGTGGTGCCCTTCCGTCAATTCCTTTAAGTTTCAGCTTTGCAACCATACTCCCCCCGGAGTCCAAAATCTTTGTTTCCCGGAAGCTGCCCGCCGAGCCATTGTAGTAACGTCGGCGGATCGCTAGATGACATATTTACGGTTAGAACTAGGGCGGTATCTAATCGCCTTCGAACCTCTAACTTTCGTTCTGATTGATGAAAACACCTTTGGCAAATGCTTTCGCTGATGGTCGTCTTGCGACGATCCAAGAATTTCACCTCTAACGTCGCAATACGAATGCCCCCAGTTATCCCTATTAATCATTACCTCGGAGTTCTGAAACCAACAAAATAGAACCGAGATCATATTCTATTATTCCATGCACGAAATATTCAAGCGGCATTTTGAGCCCGCTTTGAGCACTCTAATTTGTTCAAAGTAAAATTGTCGGCCCATCTCGACACTCACTGAAGAGCACCGCGATAGGATTTTGATATTGAACCGGCGTTTTACCGCCGGCTCACCGACGATATGCTCCGCAGACGTGTCAGTATCACCGCGGATGCGGTGCACCGACAGCGCGGCGCACAATGCAACTACGAGCTTTTTAACCGCAACAATTTTAGTATACGCTATTGGAGCTGGAATTACCGACGGCTGCTGGCACCAGACTTGCCCTCCAATTGTTCCTCGTTAAATATATAAGTGTACTCATTCGATTACGAGGCCTTCGAAAGAGTCCGTATCGTTATTTTCGTCACTACCTCCCCGTGCCGGGAGTTTTTGGTTTTTATTTTTTGCGTTCGCCCTGCTGCCTTCCTTGGATGTGGTAGCCGTTTCTCAGGCCTCCCTCTCCGGAATCGAAACCCTGATTCCCCCGTTACCCCGTGACAACCAGGGTAGTCGCAGAAACTACCATCGAAAGTTGATAAGGCAGACATTTGAAAGATGCGTCGCCGGTACTGGACCATGCGATCGGCAAAAGTTATCCAGATTCATCAAAATTACGACTCGGACGAGACGCCCTCCGTCGATTGGTTTTGATCTAATAAAAGCACTCATCCATCACTGGTCAGAGTTCTGATTGCATGTATTAGCTCTAGAATTACCACAGTTATCCAAGTAACTGAGGTAAGATCTAAGGAACCAAAAACTGATATATTGAGCCATTCGCGGTATCGCCTTAATACGGCTTGCACTGAGACATGCATGCTTAATCTTTGAGACAAGCATATAACTACTGGCAGGATCAACCAGGGAGCTACCGAGACTTGTTGAAGTCGTCAATTACTCTTCTCGTTTCATATTCGCATATAAAATACACACAAACTTATGCATGCATGTACAATATACGCACAGTATGAAGACGAGCGTCTCACCGTATCGTCGATCGCGTTAGACGCGATAGATTTTAACGGTTGACTCTTATAAAAATTTATATGAGACACAAACGCGCTTTAAGCACGCGCGCGCGCGTGCGTGCGCTATAATATATAACGCGACGACAGCGGCGGCGCGGGCGGCGGCGGCGGAGGCGTCTTCACATAATGACACATAACGGTCACGAATTCGAACGTTCTAAACGAGATCGAGTTTTTTTTTCAAAATAACACTTCGCACACGACGTGTACGTATGTATTGTTCAACGATTATTATCGTAAAACATTGGGATCGACGCCCGGTGTTTGAGTGATCGTACCGATACTCGGGTTGGTGTTTTTTTTGTACATGATAAATGTAAAAATTAACAAAAAGAATTTAGAAACGACCGTTCATATATAATATAAAAATTATACCACACTATACGAATACACTGAATCTTTTAAGAACTCCGTCTCTAACGTTTCTCATATCGTCGCGACGTCGCAGATCGACTACAATGAATCAACATTTATTCCATGAGGATAGATTGTAGCGAGAGCGACGACGACGACGATAAGAGGAAGAGCGCATGAGGCAGAGAGATCTACGTGCGTCCGTCGGTCGGCACAGTTTTACAGAACGAAAAAGAATCTTTTTATCATTTTCACGTGTGTCAGTGAATATCCC